>NW_020185337.1:3052989-3100571 GCF_003031525.2 Neophocaena asiaeorientalis asiaeorientalis | reverse complement strand
AATAAAAAAAAAAAAAAAAAAAAAAATCCTCCATGTCTGAATGGGATCCTTTTGTAGAAACTCTAATGACAGAAGAAAATTTGACCCTTTCAGAATGGAGAACATTGCCCTATTAAACTTCCAATTCCTTTAGCCTTTCTATGTTGCTGGCACCATATTTTTCAGACATTTGGACACTGAATACGTGTAATAAGTGAGAATTATTTGCGGGTATCTTCAAATATGTAAGCCTTTTTAGCCCTGCCAGTCAAGTTCTTCTACCTTAATAGCCTTCGCAATACTTCACATACATATAGATCTATTTTTTATTTTATTTTTCATTGGAGTAGAGTTGCTTTACAATGTTGTGTTAGTTTCAGGTGTACAGCCAAGTGCTTCAGTTATCCATATATGTATCTATTCTTTTTCAGGTTTTTTTCCCTTATAGGTTATTACAAAATATTGAGTATAGTTCCCTGCGTTACACAGCAGGTGACAAATAGAAACTTTTCTATGTTCCACGGAATAAGCTCATTCCAAGCAAATAATATCTTCAAAATCTCTTTCCTATTAGAGAGAGTGAGGAGGAAGTGTACTGTAAAAAGATACGTCAGGCCCGTCACCTGTCCTGAGACGGGGCTTCGGGGGTGAGGTGAGGAAAAGGCTGTCACCTTACATTTCTTTCAGATCACTGCACTCATTAGGAAGGTCCCCAGCACCTTTGGCATAACTAGTGATTGTCAGGGCGTGGGAAGCCAGTCAACTTGATGTTCATTATCATCAACAGAGCAGAAGTAATACCCCAAGGGTGGGATGAAATTTCATTGTTTTAATTGAGAGAATTCTCTCTTTGCTGATTCCTGGAGTGGGTGGAATCCAAGACATATCTTTTTCTCCCTTTCAATACACATGCTTTAAAAAGCTTAGCTGATTACTGTAATCCATCATTTCCAGCAACCGAAAAACTCCATTATTTCAATCTGAGCCTTTTATCATTCATGGGGGAGGCGGAGGAGTTGGGGGAAGGCAGGAAGGGTGATCTGCTATTCATAGGAAATTATTTTTAAAAATGGGAACTAAAGGCAACATGCTGCGGAGAGGGGGTCATTCAGCCCCTGTCTAACACACTGAATAAGAATCAAGGATGGACACTGTCATAGCTACTTATATGCAAGAAGGTGCAAAACCAAAGACTGGTTTCAGATACTAAGGACTAGATTCAATTAATGGCTAAATGCAGAATTCAAAATTTTTCTTCTATCCTTTTCCTCCCACTTAAGTTCACTTTGCCATTATTTTAAAATTTTGAAAAGCAATCTAGAGACATTTGTTATTCAACGAGATTCACTCACATGCAAAACATCATTACTTTCCAGGTCCTACTGAGATACAAAGACCAATAGTACCAGACCACTCTGGGAAAGGTTTGGTTCCTCTTCTGTTTTGTTTGTTTTTAGTGCAGTGGGGCACAGCTTCAAAGGTCTGGTTCAGGAGTGATCCAATCATCTCAATAGGATGGGAGTTTGGATCCCCAAACTGTTTGGCACAAAACAGCCTGTTGAGTCAAGACCAAAGGAGTCCAGTGGTTAAGAATCAGCCTTGCAATGCAGAGGACGCTGGTTCGATCCCTGGTCGGGGAACTAAGATCCCATGTGCCGCGGGGCAGCTGAGCCCGTGTGTCACAACTAGAGAGAAGCCTACGCACGGCAACAGAGAGCTCACGTGCCTCAACTAAGACCCAAGGCAGCCAAAAAAAAAAAAAAAAAAAAAGACTAAAGGAGTTGGCACCTAGTTGGTCCTTCTTGACTTTGCCAGAAGGGAACTCAAAGGAGGAGAACACTCCCGTTATCCTTATGGGTTAGCCCAGTGATGATAAAATTGCTGAGTGTGACCCACCAGCAGATCATGAAATGAACTGGGCTCAACCAGCACTTTTTTTAAAAAAAAAAAAGGTGAAATAAAATAGGATAGACTAGAAAATACCAGACATGGTACATGGTGAAGATTGTGTCATTTACCTATCTTAATCGATCAACCAACCTATCTCTATATATTTTACACTGTCATTTAACACACACATATACATACATGTTTGTAAACACATGAAACTTACTCTGGGTTTTTGTCCAAAAGTTTGAAGGCCGCCAACTCAGTACACGTTTCCACCTATTTTGTTATGATCAAGCATTTTAAGAGTCCAAGTCTATTAAAACCAATACATAACATAGCTGCACATATCTTTTTCCTTGTGCATATTTAAAATTCTTTCTTTAAAAATCTCTTTAATCCCATCAACCTGAGCAACTGGAAAACAAACCAAAAAGAGTCCAAGCTGGTTACCACCTTCAAGAGGGTGAGATAATCACTTCTTTGCTAGCGGTGTACTGGGATCACTCTCGTTCTTCAATTGCACAAATAAAGGTAGTCGTGTTGGAATTCAGCTGTTTGCAAAAAGGATTTAGAAAGCGTCAAGGATCTAATCTGAGAAGAGTTGATAGCATCACCTTGAGAATGTCAACCACACAATCTGACCTATGAGACTTCTCTGTCCTCCTTCCGAGTAGAGAGAAGTTTTTCCAGTTGATCAAAGGAATCCTTATGAATCAGTGTATATGACTCCCCAAGACTCCAAGACTGTAATAGAGACAGCAATATCATTTAGCTTGAGCCAGTAATGATTTCCCAAAGGTCTAGCTGCAGGTTTATCCCAGCTCCCCAGTAAAATGAAAATGACTTAAATGTATTCAGTGCGCTAAGCACACAGGAACATCCTGGTTGGGTTACTGATGCACACACGCAAAAATCCAGTTTCTCAAAATGGATGCAGTTTTTCTCAAATTCATTTCCCTTTGTTATTACTTGTTCTAACATATGGTGTGCTACCCTGAAAAGGGGCCACCATTGCTAGGGAACAATGAGTCAATTAAGAACTTTCTAACTATGAAATCTCTTAAGTGGACATTTCTATTTAAAAGAGCAAAGCCCTTAAGTCAGACGGAGAAAGACAAATATGGTATGATATCACTTATATGTAGAATCTAAAGAATGCAACAAACAGTGAATATAACAAAAAAGAAGCAGACTCACAGACATAGAGAACAAACTAGTGGTTGCCAGTGTGTGTGTGGAGGGGCAACATAAGAGTGGAAATTAAGAGGTACCAACTACTAAGTATAAAATAAGCTATAAGGATGTACTGTACAACATGGGGAATATAGCCAATATTTTATAACTATAAATGGAGTATAACCTTTAAAGATTGTGGATCACTGTACTGTACACCTGTAACTTACATAATATTGTACAGCAACTATATTTCAGTAAAAAAACAATGCTTTAAAAAAGTAAAGTAGCAAAGCCCTCTTAGAGATTTTGACCAGTTTCTTCCCACACGCCAAAAGAAAATGAACACACACACACTCATGAGTGTAAACAGATGTAAACGGACCGCTTGTAAAGGTTTCTCTTGTCTCCACCCTCAAACCTTCCCCCAGTGAATTCTGAAGCCTGCATCACCCTGGAGGAAACTGTAATTCAGACTCACTCTTCAGCTCAATATTAAGTAGTCAACCTCACAGCTCGCCAGCAAGAAGTGGACTGCTTTTCTATCACTGAATCTTATTATCTCATTCCCTATCTCAGCAAACTGTCTCTGAAGGACTTGGCTGAAAAATTGTATGGTAACAGGTCTAGTCTAGAGAATCATCTACTCTATTCCGGTGGTTGGAAAGCACTTAGAACAAAAATTTAGCCGAACAATGTGTTTATATGATGCAAGTCTCAAAAAGTCTAGGAAGAATCTCCATTGTCTCAGATATTACAGATGACAAAATAGTGTTAAAAAGGGATTTCAACATCTGAGGATTGCTGGAGAGAGGTGAGAAGAGGCACATATTTAGCGGGAAGGTCATCTCGAACCTGAGGTTTTTTTTTTTTTTTTTTTAAAGGGAATTCCTTTATTTTTATTATTTATTTATTTATTTGTTTAGTTGCGGCGAGCGGGGGCCACTCTTCATCGCCGTGTGCGGGCCTCTCGCTATCGCGGCCTCTCTTGCTGCGGAGCACAGGCTCCAGACGCGCAGGCTCAGTAGTTGTGGCTCACGGGCCTAGCTGCTCCGTGGCATGTGGGATCTTCCCAGACCAGGGCTCGAACCCGTGTCCCCTGCATTAGCAGGCAGATTCTCAACCACTGCGCCACCAGGGAAGCCCGAACCTGAGTTTTTGATGGTTTAGTACTTGGTCGTGTTTCTGAGAAATTTCCTTATTAAGTGCTATTTCCTTGAATGGGGAAAGGCACCCTCCCTGCTCCACACACACACCAAAAGAGTCATATTATGTACTAGCAAATATAAGCTCTTCTGCTTGTCAGTAATGTATGTAGGTAACAAACATTTAGGATTTCTGTTGTAAATAACGGATGTTTTTGTCTTACACAATATAATTTGGTATAACATTTGTAAAGAGCCATCATTAGTGGTTTTACGACTGTAAATCACCTCTCCAATGGCAGAACTGGCAAGACACACATATACAATAGCCTCTAGGCATGCTTTGTGAGCGTCTGTTTGAGTAATTTGCAGTTTTTATTGGTGAATTCACAGTTCCCTGACATAGCTCTTTATAAATAATGCTGGAGCAATTCTTGATGAAGCTAATTTCCTCTTTCTTATGAAGGCATTCTCTTTTCTACAATGAATTCTAAATAATGGATTTGTCTTGTCATTTAAAAAAATAATTCTGATTTCAAATTCTGTGAGTTTCCAAGCGTTTTTTTATTATTGAGTTTTGTAGACGTTTTTTCCATAAATATTCAGTTAACTATCTAGATAGTCATTTTAACTGATTAAGAAAAAACCCAAAACATTCAACTAAACATAATAAAATAAAAATATTTTGGGCTTCCCTGGTGGCGCAGTAGTTGAGAATCTGCCTGCCAATGCAGGGGACATGGGTTCGAGCCCTGGTCTGGGAAGATCCCACATGCCGCGGAGCAACTGGGCCCGTGAGCCACAACTACTGAGCCTGCGTGTCTGGAGCCTGTGCTCCGCAACAAGAGAGGCCACGACAGTGAGAGGCCCGCGCACCGCGATGAAGAGGGGCCCCCGCTCGCCACAACTAGAGGAAGCCCTCGCACAGAAACGAAGACCCAACACAGCCAAAAATAAATTTATATATATAAAACTAATATATATTTTTTTGAGTTTTTAATTAAAAATTTATTTTAGTTTTAACAAATTTTTATTTTATTTTTTATTGCGGTATAGTTGATTTACCATATCGTGTTAGTTTCAGGTGAACAGCACAGTGATTCAGTTTTTATACACACACACACACACACACACACACACACACACACACACAAATATATATTCTTTTTCAGATTCTTTTCCTTTATAGGTTATTGCAAAATACAGAGTATAGTTCCCTGTGCTATACAATCTCTCTTTCATAACTTAATAGTAAGAAAAATGAAATGAGATAAACATTGGGCAATATTCACCACCAATAATTAATTATTACAAGGATTGCACAGATTCCATCCACTATAAAAAGAATACCCAGCAAATTAAATTAACTTTCTCTGCCTCTCTTATCTTTATTCAGGGCCTCTCTGTTTCCATTAAGCCTTTCAGGGGACCTTATTAAGGCTTTAAAGATTAAACAAGAAGTCAGATTAACTTTTTAAAATGGAAGTGAGATTCTGTCGTTTCTCTGCTCCAAACATTCCAGTGGTTCCTAGGATACTTGCAGGAAAGCCCAAGCCCTTGCTAGTCTCCTCCAGCCTCTGTAAACTCTTCTCCCTTCCTCCCCTCCAGCCAGCCACTCTTCCTGCTGTCACTTCCCCAAGCCAAGCCCATCCTCCCCTCTGGGCCTTGTAGTAACTGCTCCCTTTACCCAGAACTGCACTTTCTCGGGGAGAACTCTCTCTGACCATCCTACCTTTGATGGTCCCTTTCCAACCCCCCTTACATAGCTTAGTTTTTTCATGTTATTAAATAATATAGAAATAAAATTATATATTCCATAAAAATATATATTATATACTTCTACAATGTTATTATATATGTGTGTGTATATATTATATACACACTATATAATTATTTGTATATCATCTGTCTCTATCTCTAGCACATAAGCCCCATAAGGACAAGGACTTTGTTCTGTTCACTGTTGTTCCCCAGACCTAAAAGGTACTCAGCGTATCATAGCTGCTTCATAAGTGTTTGTTGAATGAATACATAAACTTTCTTTTTACCCCAGGGGTACATACACCTCATAATAGCTCCTCAGACTGCTCATCAAATACTTAATGCTCTCAGATCCTTTTATATTTAATCCCCATTTCATAGGATCTCAATGTCCGCTGGCGCTAATGGAGAAGAATGAAAATTATCTAGGGGGAAGTGAATCTGTAGCCACGAAGATCGTTTTTCTAATTGACCTCTTCTGTTAGGAAACTAAACAGATGCAACAAAAATGTGAATGCTCATTTTACTTCTTGATAAAACTACTGAAAACATTCTCCATCAGCAGCTATTATTTTGTTAATTACACCTAAGTGAATGACATTTACGAGACCAATAGTGCAACGTAGCAGTACAAAGGGCTGTTCCATTAAACACCGTTTTCAGCGACCCAGTTAAATAAGATGGTGTGCACTTCTTCTCCAACAGCTGGTGCCCTAAGATAAATTTAATTCATTAATCTCCCTTGTAAGGTTGAAAATAAGGAACGATCCTCAAAGTTCAATCATTCCTCAAGTGAACTTAGTAAGTAGCCAAACTGAAATATGTACTTAAAAGACTACGGTCATATTTGTATCTCATATGAGGATTTCACAGTCCTTTGTTAATAACTTACAGGATATGTAATTTAAATTTTTTGAAACAACTCTACCAATATTTATTCATTGTAACACAAGATGTTTGGGAGCCTTGGACAAAGGCCCATCTTGTGTGTAACCAGGAGAACGACTATAGTGCAACTCAAAGCATCATGACTCTTATCTTTCTCCCTTAACAAACGTACTCCCTCTAATAAATTTGATTTTTTTCTTTATAAGTGTTCCATGCTCATTATAGAAAACTAGAAGAACACAGACAAGTGGGGGGGAAAAAAAAAACCCCAAACCACAACGACAGTTCCCATCATTACCCAAAGACAACTGCTATGAACATTTTGGTGAACTTTCGTTTTATTCCTTTTTCATGTCCAAATGCCTTTAAAAAAAGACATTAATTACTATGAAAGGCTTGTAATCCAAGGCAAGTCTTAGTATGACACCAGTGATGATATTTTTAAAATACCACATTTTCGAGTGATAAAAGTAACAGTTGGGAGATAGACCGGAGTGCTTTAAAAATTAACATTTTTCATAAAAATGAAAAACAATTTGGCCAAAAATAGTGTCAAAAATAACTTTCACATACCGAAAGCATGCCTACATGTTAAAAGCATTTGCAAGAGTACACATTTTTTTTTTTCCTGAGTAAAATTTTCCCTGCTTTTCTTTTGGCAAGTACCTACACAGTACATACAAAATTAGTGAGCAAAAAAAGTAATTTGTATGAGTCATCTTGCCTTTAAGACAAAATAGTTACCTCAAATCCGCATAACCCATTAATTCCTGCCTCCACACTCCAGCAAAGATTGACAACCAGAGTTTGGACCTAATCTTTTTAATTAATTAATTAGTATATCATTCTACCTCTGGGTTATCTGACTCCCTAATTATTCTGTTTCCTGTTCCTATAATAGAGCTGATTTCCCTGATAACCTCACCACTGCCTTTCCTGGGACCTACTGATTCATGAATCTTTCAACTGAACATCCCAGAGTCTAACTCCATTCAAGTTAAAAGAGAAGCAACTGATCTGAGTGACTCATTCCTGGATACTTAAGGCAAGGACCTAGAATTTGCAGATGGATGAGTCATTTTGACTGGAAAGCCCTGCATCTACCTTGGGAAGAAGGTACCCAAGGGTGAATGTAACAGAGGATGAGGAAATCATGAAGGCAGTAGTTGCCAATCAGCGCAAGACGTGCGAATGGTTGGTATCCCTTAGTCTGAAGTGCTTTGATACCTTAAGATAGGTTCTACGTTCCAAACATCCCTTACAAGACTTTTTCCAACATTTTCATCTCTTGCAGCAGAAAATATCTCCGTTCACTTTTGTAGGTCTACCATTTTTTCTGGGGTCACATCTGAACATGGTTCTGTTGAAGTTGGTCTCCTTGTCCAAAGCTCCAGGCATTAACCTCATGATAAAAACTTCCAAGTGGTGTCAAGCATTCAGTATCAGAACAAACAAGATAGCTTCACCTTTGTTCAAATGATGTGTCTGATGATAAAAATAATGCATGTTTATGGTAAAAAAGGAAGTCCATAAAATATAAGTCACTTGAAATCCTAATTACCCTGAGATAACAGTTAACATTTCTATCCTTCCTGATTTTTCCCCTGTACGCACACAGTTTTACAAACCATGCGGTCACACCATTTATGCAGATTTGTAACCTGATTTACATTCTCATGAACTGTATGAAACACTCATTTAACTCTGGCATCTAGCTGGGGGAGTTCACCAAGGGGAGATGGCTAAGAATCATTGCTTTAGCCATATTTTCAGTAGTTCACTTAATTTAGAGATTATTCATTAGGGCTCCAAGTCATCATATGAATCATGGAATCCATAGAATGATGGATTCTAAAAAAAAAAAAAATTGATTTGAACACATAAGTATCTCACTTTACTTTTGATAACTTTAAAAAATTATAAAAGTGTAAATTAATGGTAAAAAAAATAGAACAAAGGATACAAACTGAAAAATGAAAGAACGCCTCTCACTTACTATCCCTCTTCTCCCAGTCCTTTTCACTCCTGTGCTAATCACTGTTCAGAATTTACCTGTGGGGAAATTATCTCCACACATGCAAGCATTTTGTGTGCACATAAAATGTACCACCTCTGGCTACCCTGGTGGCGCAGTGGTTGACAGTCCGCCTGCCGATGCTGCTGATTCAGGGGACGCGGGTTCGTGCCCCGGTCCGGGAAGATCCCACATGCCGCGGAGCGGCTGGTCCCGTGAGCCATGGCCGCTGAGCCTGCGCGTCCGGAGCCTGTTCTCCACAACGGGAGAGGCCACAACAGTGAGAGGCCCGCGTACCGCAAAAAAAAAAAAGTACCACCTCTTTAAAAAATATATAAATGGGATCATGTCACACATATTGTCTGTAGCCAGCTTTTTGTTTTTTAAAATCTAACAATATATCTTAGACATCTTTTCATATAAATTCTCAAAGATCTCCTTTAACCTTTTTTAATAGCTCTGGAATTTTCCATCGAATGTCCTATGGTTCATTTCACCAGTTCCCTACCTATGAACATTTAATTTGTTTTCATATATTTATGTGGAGAGCACAGCCTTGTCCATACACCTTAGTGTCACTTGCTCAAGTTTATTGGTAGATTAAATTCCTAGAATGGGACGTGAAGGTTAAAGTTCACAAAATAACAGGGAGCACTGTTTTTCTCTGTAACTTAGAGAATCCATTTCTTATTGACATCTTTAGTAGAATATTTAACATAGGTCTTGCCTCATGTAAACCCCACAATGTCTCACGATAGAAAAAGAGAAGGAAAAGATGGGGATGAGGCAGAGTGCCCTGGAGAAGACAGGTAGCTGAGGGCAGAAACGGCTGTGTATGTGTGGGAATCTCCAACCGCAGGGGGCTCATCTCAGTTGATTCTTGCAGAGGTGAGGAGAAAGGTGTAAGAGTAGGGAGGGGTGTAGAAAACTGTTTCTCTCTTCAGGTGTAAGAGACAACTGAGGAAGTGTCAGAAAATTTGGGGGACATTTCCCAAGCAAGAGGAAAAAGCCATGTATCATTTTTTAATAATTTGCAAGAAAAAAAAAATTCCCTTTCATGGGCTGCCCAAATTCCAGAGAGCGTCAGGCCTGAATTCAAATCTGTCTCACACAGTTTCCCCTTAGTATGGATGAAAGACTCTTATGGGAACTTTTGCCCTATTTGGATCAAAATATAACACTGTCTCTCAATGAAATAATTTACATTAAAAGAGAAGCTCATCTCATAAAGCGGTTGGCTCACGGATGGGAAAACAATTCTATCTGAAATAATTCCAATCTTTTTAATATGAGACTAATGACGTAGGGAGTTTCATGCCTGGGAAGTTTTATTATTATGCATGAAAATCAGTACTGGGTTTTCACATTAATTCCCGTGTTAACCTTTAACATCAAACCATCTAGTCTTCTTGGACCTCCACCTTCCACTCTCTGCCCTCAGAAATGCTGCTCTAGACTTTCTTTTGTGGCAGTTAGATCTATACCTAAGGTGAAAAAAATGAACACAATAGCCCTGCAATCTTTCTCCTGTCAAGCTTAACCGTTTAATTCTAAAAAGACAATTATGTCATGGCAGTTACCCACACTAGCTAGGGAGACCAACTGCATTTGAGAAAAGCTTTATTGCATACCTTACATTTATAAAGAGGTCCATTTTAACCTACAGTCAAACTCGGATCTGTGTCATAATCGAAGTCTCATCAGATATCTCTTAGAACATTTAACACGAGCTCTACAAACAACATAGTTGTTCAACAATATGCTTTCATCCAAGATCGATGAGCGATTACACTTGGTGGTGGCTTCTGGGAGATACCATGGTCACCAAGTCAGTTTATGCCCACCAAGGAGTTTACAGCTAAGGGAGAAGGCTGATGCTTAAATAAACAGGAAATTCTAAATACTCCAGGAGATCAAAGGAAGTAGCACCTAATCCAGTTTTGGAGTGGAAGGGGAATGCAGAGGCTATTAAAAAAGAAAACAGAAAAACAAACCTATAGGGAAAGACTGCAGGTGTCAGTTAAACTTTATCCTGAGGGCAATGGGAAGCCACGAGGGCTGAGAGTGAGATGATGAGATATGCCTTCTGGAAAGATTACGGCTGCAGGATGGGAAGACGGGACCATCAGGGGTGACACTGGGGACAGGAAGACCTGAGAGAGGCCACTGTTGTAACCCAGAGGACTAATGATGGAGACTCGAACAAGCTTATTGGCAGTTGGGAAAGAAAGGAAAACATGCATTTAGGAGAGAGGTAAGAGGAAGAATCATGCAGGGTAACTGGTTAGAAGTGGAAGGTGGAGAAGAGGCAGTAATGGAAAATGATGCAGCAAATACTGTCATTCCTGCCCCCTCTCCCGCCATCACCTTGCCTTTAACACTTCAGCACCTGCCTTCCCACTGCTAGCATGTGCCTACATTTGCCAAGGGCTTCCTCTGGCCACGGGAGTCTGCTTTGACCACCTGTGTAGTAAGACCAGGGTGTTGGGGAATTGACCCTCCTGGGAGAAGCTTGCATCTCACCTCTCTCAGTCCCTCCAGTAGAAAGTTCTGAGGTGTGTGTCCTCCATGGCTTCCCAGAGTCCCCCAGTGACATTAATCTCCAGTTGTCTACATAGGTAACCTGTTTGAGAAGGAACCTTTTGTTGACTGCCTGCCTTTCCCTGGCCCGCTTTCCCGTCCCTCTCCCAAGCTTTCCCGGTCTTGCTTCCTACAAAACTCCTTGCATAAATCCTTGCCTTGGGATCTGTTTCTGGAGGAACGCAAACAATTGGTATCGAACCTTAGGATTCGTGCCATGGGAGGCGATGATGTTACTCAGGAAGCTAGGAAAAAAAGACAGAGCAGAGGGTTTTAATCAGTTTTAATTATTTGGGGAGGGGAGGGATGGAGACAGCAGGGGTGGGGTGGGGAATACGTTTAGTTTGGGACCTGTTGAATTCAGAGAACTTGCGAGACCCCTGTGCGGGACGTCTCAGTAGAACTCCAGAGGAGGACGTGAGGAACCAGGGATCTCATGAAGCCAGTGCAAAGACTGTCCATACTTTTGCGCTTCTAATTCACACCTTCCTTTTCTGGATGATAGATGGAGAAGAGAAATGGTAAGGACTTTGCTAAAGGAAACGCACTGCATGAGCGAGAACAGCCCCCAGCTGAAGCCCTGATAGTCATTCCAACAACCACATGGAGGAAGGGCTGTGGTGTGACGTGGGGCAGGGGTGTCTCTCTCACGGCAGAGAAGTCCCCGTTTGGCCTACATATGGGAATACAGAATGGATCCGTTTGAATGAAAAATAGATGGTCTAGTTTGTAAGCGGAATGGCTTTTCTTTTTTTCTACACTGGTTACCGGAGGGCACTTGCTGCCCTGCAAAGGAATAAACACAAAGAAGAAATTGCATGAAATGAGAATATGTATCTTTGATAGCAAAGGAATGGAAGAACGTATTGTATATACAGAAAAGGCCTTGTAGATTGAATTAGCCGGTCACAAACTGAAGCCAGGGTCACCACATGGCAATTTTCAAGCAAATACTCTCCATCGTCCATTACACATACTCAAGAATTTGACCTTTTATAGCACTATTCATTCTCCAGGCATCTCAATGGTCTTTGCAAAAGTAAAAACACAACCACAGGCACCGCAGAGGCCTTATAAATGGCGTGCAGAAAATTTTATGTTCTGCTCACAGGAAGATATCAGGCCGGGGCCGAAGTGGTCACAGCCTCAGGGACCTAACCTGAAAAACACCTGAGAAACAAAGTCCTCAAACTGGATTTTTTCTTTTCCTGTATATTTTATTACAAGATATTGAATATAGTTTCCTGTGCTATAAAGTAAGTCCTTGCTGTTTATCTATTTTATATATAGTAGTGTGTATCTGTTAATCTCAAATTCCTAATTCCACCCCCCTTCCCCTTTCGCACCCACAAGTATGTTTACTCAGCCATAAAAAAGAATGAAACAACGCCATTGGCAGCAACATGGATGGACCTAGAGAGTATCATACTAAATGAAGTAACTCATTCAGAGAAAGATGAATATCGTATATCACTTATACATGGGATCTAAAATATGACACGAACTAATTTACATAACAAAAAACTGGCTTTAAAAAAACTAATTTATTTTATTTATTTATTTTTGGCTGCATTGGGTCTTCATTGCTGTGTGCTGGCTTTCTCCAGTTGTGGCAAGCGGGGGCTACTCTTCGTTGCGGTGCGCGGGCTTCTCATTGTGGTGGCTTCTCTTGTTGCGGAGCACGGGCTCTAGGCACGCAGGCTTAGTAGTTGTGGCTCGTGTTCTCTAGAGCACAGGCTCAGTAGTTGTGGCGCACGGGCTTAGTTGCTCCGCGGCATGTGGGATCTTCCCGGACCAGAGCTCGAACCCGTGTCCCCTGCATTGGCAGGCAGATTCTTAACCACTGTGCCAGCAGGGAAGCCCAAAAAACTGGGTTTTTAAAAGGGCTTTTGGATGTCACCATTTCCCGCAAAGTACAAACACGAAAGAGTTGATGATTATCTTCAATACCAAGTGACTCAACCCCGGTGCTATCTGGGCATAGATAAAGGGACTTAGCACAGCGACCACAGTTTTGTCCTCTTTGTGGCTTTCCACAGATAGCTCAGATGAGGCATCTAAACTGGAGATAAATTTCTCCTTTGGAAAGGTTACCACAATTAAACCCCTTCAGTATGTGAACACCACAACCGCTGGTCTGCAGAGACCTGATTAGTCACATTTTTGAGAAGGACTAACTTGGACACGAAGACCTTTCTTTTCAAAGAATTTTTAATGGAGTCAACAGCTCCCCTTTGGAATTCACCTACACTCTGACTGAGACCAAACTAGTCTGCTGAGGGACAGATGGAGCTAGTTGCGAGCACATCATTTTTAGCCTCAAATAACATTATCTGGGTCAGGAAGCTGTGTAACAACAAAAACTTCTCCCTCTAGTAAACAGCTGGACAGACTACATAGCTCACCTTTTGTAAGTACATCAGAGAAATGCTATAAGCGGTGCAGAATACTTTCCCAATTTGAAACAGAACGGGAATCAGAGATATCAACCTATATGTCACTTAATTCGGGGCAATTTTGTGCTACAAATGGAAATGCTCCTGTAAACTAAAAATTGTCTACTTGAAAGACAGCTGGCATCATGATCACTTTCGGTCTCTGAAGTGAAGACGCACTCGTATTGATGGCCTGGAGGTGGCCACGTGGCATCGAGACCCACCTATTTGTGAATAAGACAATTAGCCCTAACACAGCTTGATGAATTTTCACAAAATTACCCATATATGTAATCAGCAGCCAGATCAAGAAATGAAATGGTCCATCTTCCCAGATGCCCTTCTTGTGCCCGCTTCTCAGTCACTACCATCCCCAGTACTGTCCTTCGAGGATTATGTCCCTTCCCCAACTCTTAGTGGGTGTGGTAGAATTTCTAGTAGACTAAACTGATGTTCCCCATACCAGCATATAGTTTTGGCTCCACAAGGAAAATAAAGAAACCTGAGTTGAGGTCACAGTACCACTACATGGCAGTTTTTGAAAAAGAGGGGATGTGGAAGAAGCTTGAAGCTCTTCTATTCTCTTTCTACTGGAAGCTTAGCTAGGGCTAAACCCGGGTTCTCCTGATTCCCAATGGAGAACTTTTCCTTTTGCATCGCTGATCAGATCACCACTCACTTCAGTGTTATGTGTCTTATTTAACCAGGAGGTTTTAACCAGGTTCATGAAACTATTTCTAGGGCTCAGACAATCCGTTAAAGGTTACTGAAAAGCGGGCTTCCCTGGTGGCTCAGTGGTTGAGAGTCCGCCTGTCGATGCAGGGGACACGGGTTTGGGCCCCGGTCCGGGAGGATCCCACATGCCTCGGAGCGGATGGGCCAGTGAGCCATGGCCGCTGAGCCTGTGCCTCCGGAGCCTGTGCTCCGCAACGGGAGAGGCCACGACAGTGAGAGGCCCGCGTACCGCAAAAAAAAGGTTACTGAAAAGAAACATTGTTTCTTTAAGTTTCTTGACTGAAAGAAACATTCCAAGTGACTATGATTCCTAGATATCGAGGCATTAAGGGAAGAAAGAAAAGAATTAAAAGGGAAGAGGACAAAATTAGCATTATATTAATAAACAATACATTCTTATCTTGTCACTGCTTTGAAATATCTTATTTAAAGGACTACTTTTTATTCCTAACTAAAAGAAGGTCATCCATCAGTAATACTTCAAATGTCAACTGGGAGTACGTATGGGCAAACCCTGGAGAGATGTGCTTCTTTGCTCACTGCTGGTGACACATATCTGACTTAGGAGGCAGTGTGACAGGGCAGAAAGAGAGAAAATGCACTGTGGAGTTCTGGGTTTGAATTCACGGGCTGCCACTCACCAACTGGATGATTCTGAACAAGTTATTACAGGCATATCTTACTTTATTGTGCTTCGCAGATACTGCTTTTTTTTTTTTTTTTAACAAATC
Organism: Neophocaena asiaeorientalis asiaeorientalis; assembly: GCF_003031525.2. Lineage (NCBI taxonomy): Eukaryota > Metazoa > Chordata > Mammalia > Artiodactyla > Phocoenidae > Neophocaena > Neophocaena asiaeorientalis. The sequence continues at coordinate 3,085,240 of NW_020185337.1, read as the reverse complement.
GAAGGTTTGTGGCAACGCTGCATTGTCAGATGATGGTTAGCATTTTTTAGCAATGAAGTATCTCTTAACTAAGGCATGCATGTTGTTTTTTAGACATAATGCTATTGCATACTTAATAGACTACAGTATGGTGTAAACTAACTTCTATACGTACCGGGAAACCAAAAAATTTGTGTGACTCACTTTATGGTAATATTCGCTTTATTGTGGTGGCCTGGAACTGAATCCACAATATCTCTGAACCCATGTAATCCGTAATGTCTCCTCAAAAGGTACAAACTTCCAGTTATAAGATAAATAAATTCCGGGGATGAAATGTACAGCACGGTGACTGTAGTTAACAATACCACATTGCAGGTTTGAAAGTTGCTGAGAGAACAGATCTTAAAGGTTCTCACAAGAAAAAAAATTTGTAACAATGTGAGGTGATGGATGTTAACTAGACTTATTGCAGTGATCATTCTGAAAAATATGTATATCAAATCGTTAGGTTGTACATCTTAAACGAATACAATGTTATATGTCAATTATATCTCAATAAAACTGGAAAAAGGGTATTAAATCTCTCTGAACCTCCATTTCACCGGTAAATTGAGCATAATTCCTGTCTCAATGGGTTGTTTTCAAAATTAAATGAGATGACACAGATCCCGGGCCTGACAATTTAGCAGGTCCTTGATAACTATTAACTTCCTCCTCTGTACAGGATGAATCTGTTTAATCAAAAAGGAGCTTAAGCCACAAAATGATACACACCAAACAACACCCAATGTTCTACTGTTTATCCATGACTTAGTCTGAATTTTAAAAGAATCTGCTGTGTTTGAAAAAGGATTGAAGAAAACACTTTGCTGTAATCCAGGAAAGCTTGGTATGTCTCTCTCTCGAGATATGAGTCGGGAAGTCTTAACATAAACAAAGGTGACATGCACATCTTTTAAACCCACTGCCTGAGAGAGGTCATTCCTATCTGGGCAGCTGCACGGCAGGCCAAGAGTTAGTCACTGGTGGCACTCTAATGCAAGGCACCATTAATTTAGATTTCAGAAAAGTGTATATGACATGGTACAACTTGTATTAGAGTGATGGGCAGAACAGAGAGAGGAAAATGGATCAAGAATTGGCCTGGGGACAAGGCAGACCATTCTAAATGTGCCTTTTTATTGAACATCAAACCTGATTGGCATATCAAGTCTTGAACTAAATTTTGCCCATGTTCTTCTTGTTTGGATGTTATGAACAATAACAGCAAAAAGAGTTTCTTTTTTTAAAGGGAATTTAGCAAATAATGGGTGAAGGGATTTACAAATACAATTGCTGATATGTTTTACATTGCCTGACTCTAAGCTCCGTCTGAAATAACAAACAGACGCATCGGTGACTCCAGACACAGTGAAAGAGTTCCACGGAGACCTGCATTTTCCTTCACACCCGCTCTGCTTGTGTTTTTGTCTTAATACAGAGCAAACATACTGTGACTTCAAAATCATAATAAAACAGAATTGAAGCTCCACACTGCTTAAAAGCAGTGCTGAGACGTAAATCCTTCTCTTAATAGCCTTTGCTTCGGAAAGACGACGGGAAAACACAATAGCTGCAGGTACATGGCAATGGGTCTACTCCTTATACAGAACTGCCCTTCGTGCCCTGAAAAACACCTGACCTCAGAATCTCTCCTCTATTAGTGTAAATCTTTTACAAAGTGAGACAACTATAAATTAGACAAAGTACATTAAATTACACAGAGTCTGTAATTTTATCTCCCCCATAATAGGAAATCTCTTTTATTTCTTTTGTACAATCACCACCAGCCACGGCACTAGCCAGGGTGCACTCAGTCATCTATTCACGGCCTTCAGGTTATTTTGTCCTCACATCCCTCCAGCAGACGATGACAGCAGCTTTTAACTCATTGTTTTATTAAGGATTCCTGGTGTTACCTCCGCCTAAGACATTCACAGCAAGTAAAAATGTTAGGTCTTGGCTCGTGAGCATTTTTTGGTTCACAGGAAAGTCAGTCTAGAAATAGTGGCAACAACCGGGTCCAGGACACTGCGAAGCTCTGTGTTTATTCTGTTTCTCTGGGATGGTGGCAGCTGTGTGTCTTAGAGACCATCTGCCGAAGGCAAATGCCTAGTTAACAGTGCTATTCTCAATTTTTCCATGATCCGTGGTGCTACCACCTCTCCCCATTTTGCTCTCTCCCACACCACTTGCTTCGTGCTCCACAGGCCTGAAACACAATCACAACCCACTGTGAGCATCGCTTTGGCCTGGAGCTGCCAGGCCTTCAACGATACTCCCCTGCCCCGCGGTCTCACTCCAAAGGCGAATGGGACAGAATTTCATCCCACTGATAGAGGTATATAAATATATACCAATATATATTGTTGAATTAATGCTGTGGGTTTTCAGCATTTGCAAGGGCTTTCTTGGATTGTAACTAGGCACATTAAACCTCATTAATTATGGTCTCCACTAGTTGGGACTCTGAGATCATTCTCCAGGCTGACATTTATCTTTACATGATGTGTGGCAAGAAGTTTGCTAAGTAAATAAAGAATGGAAATAATTTTTTAATGGTGACATTTAAATTACCCAAGAGAAGATGTCTAAGGATGCTGACGCTTTTATTTATATACTAACAAATGATTTTCTGCCTAGCCACTAAAGCCAGCTATCTCCTTCCTGGCTTCCCCATTTCTGCACAGCCACCATAGGTCCCTACTTCAACCTGCTGATAACAAAGCTAACCAAACTAGTCAACTAGCCCATTTCCTGCCTGTCCTATCCCCGTCCTCCTTTTCTCGAATCCAGGCCCTCATTGACAATGCTGTCGTAGTACTAGAGCATCTGCCTCGGACAACTCGTTCTTGCCACATCGTCAATGATTCAGAAATCTGCTGTCCACTTGGTCTTCCGAAATCTTCTATAGGAATTTATGATTCTTATACCCTAGAATCTTAAGATCTTTAACTGTGGCTTCAAAATTTCTTTGGTCCCAGCACTGCATTTAGCAGAGTCCTGGAACAGACGTAGGTTCACCATATCTATCTAAGACCCCTGGGGCCTGATGTATTTTGGGATTCATACTTTTTCTGATTTCAGATGATAATATGGTGCGTTAAGATATTATTTTATGTAACACTCCAATGGGCCTTCGTAATCAAGCACATTGATATTTCTGCAACAAAAATGTATGGATTTCATCCTTGGCATAATACATAAAGGCTATCAATAGCCTCCCATTAGGTTTTGCCACCAAACAACTTATTCAAAAAATTATGGGTTTCAGAATTGTGGGTAAAGGATTGGGGAGCTTGAGCAGGTAGTACACAATGGCCATGTATCACGGTCCAGACGTCAAACACATGTTTTCTTGAAAAGTCTCCGTACTTCAATCTTTTGTTAGTTCAGATTGGTCTTCTCCACAGTTCGTCCAAATTATCAAGGTTTTCCTTGCAAAATATATCTTCGGATTACGAGAACTTTGTGATCACCAGATTGTCCTTACCGCTTTTAATTTTTTTAATTTTAACTCCATTTCTAAAGCATTTTTACCTTGCTTGCTTTAAATAGGCCCTTTTTAGTTGTCTATTTTGGCAAAATTTAAATATAGTCATTTTGCCTATCCTCTGCCTAAAGAAAGGCTTTTTCAAGAACAGAGACTGATTACCCCTCAAGAATGGTGGATTTACATTAAAAAAAAATCCCTGCTATGCTGACTTCTCCCCCCAAAATAAGAGTTAACTTTTTAAGGGTGAGTTTATCTAATTTGTAATAAAAGTCTGTGAAGCGCCTCACAGCAAGTTCCCCACCTGACAACACAACACACATAGTTAAACATATTACTTTTTGAGGGCGAGCTGTAACTTGACCAATAAACCCTTCTTAAAATATAGCCAAGCCGCACATTAAGCCAGCAATGCAGGGTTTGTATATACATCACGGGATGCTTGGCTGTATGGGTCACAGCATTCTGACAGGCAATTACTAGGCAGTTATTTTGACATTAGAAAGTCACAATCCATCAACTTAACAGCAGGGTGATAATTTGGGGAACAGGGAGATGGTTATTCAAAAAGACACTGTGGGAAGTAAACAGCAGTTCCAATAGCCCCTGTTTGAGAATGAAGGCATCAACTAACCAGAATTTCTTTCCACCTCTGGAACCAGGTATTATGTAACGTGTTTTTGTGTAAGCATGTTATTTATGGCGTTTGAATAGAAAAGCCCTGCCAGCCTAACAAGGACTCTTTGGAGATGAGAAGAAATGGATCTGCCATCACAAGACTAAAGAACGACAAAGAGTGGCCTCTTCCCCACTGTTTGTCACGGACCACTTCCAACGACCTGTGACATCCACAAGCCAGTATCTCAGAAGATGCTCCTTGGGTCTTTCTGAATCACAAAACACTCAGCTCTGCAGCCGTTTGCATCTGTGACACGGGCTCCTTGCGTGTGAGGGGGACACTGGACTTTATTCTTGCAGGAATTCCTGGCCAACAACCCTGCTGTGAGCCCCTCGTGCACACATGTGGCCTTGGTCTCTCCTGGACACATGAACGGGTGTGGAGGCCACCAGGAGCTTCTGAAATTCTCTTAGTGACTGGGAGCTGAAAGCTTCCTGGCAGCTGGACTGGTGGTACTGGGGTAGGGGAGGGGTGGGAAGGGAGGAGGGACTCCAGGGCAGGGGTTCTCAAACGTTCTCATTTCATGACAACTCTGAGATGCACATGTTAAGTCCTGAGGGATGGCCATGCTGTTGGTAAGGGGACAGCAGGCACATCTTTCTTTCTGCTCGGAAAGGGAGCAATGAAAAAGGAAGTGTGGATAGGAAATTGTGCATTGAGGCCGAGGTGGCAAAAGGAAGTGGTAGACGGATCTATGCGGATCCTCTCAGAACAGAGGTGATATCTGGGTGGCAAGACTGTCGTAACAAGCTGTGTTGCTGCCATGGAAACCGAAGTGCTCTTTGTGGTGGCCCACACCCCCCCCAGGGTCACGATCTTCCCGGTCTGCGACTAGCGGTCTTGCCACCGCCCTCCTGCATCTTCCTGGCTGCCTGCCTAAAATACTGACAACGTGGAAAGCAAATTATTTCCAGGTTATACTTCGCTATTTCAAAGGAATTCACTCTGCGAATGAAACATCAGCCGATAAAGAACAATAAGCCCCCGCAGCGGAGAGCTTTCTTACTGTCTGCTTTTTCTTTTAACAAACTTTTGTGGCTATTTAAATTCTCTCTCTTCTCAAAAGCCTGGCTTCAGATGAGTAACTTCAGCCTATAAACTGAACCAACAGTACCTGAGAATCCACGCATTCCAGAAAAGTAATTTTTAAGCAACCATTAGTAGAAGCAAAATCGACAATGTTTCCATACCTGGAGCTGATATTCTTCCGTGAAGCACAGATTCACTGGGCAGCAGGTCTTTTGAGTTGGAGGTGAATGGTGATTGTCTAAAGGTATCTTCTGAAAAGAAAGGGCTGGGGGTGGGGAAGGAGGAGGGAAGTTTAGTAAATCAAAGTTATTTAAGATACCCAAAGCATCTGGCCCCAAATATATACGTATACACAAACAACATGTGGGTCAACATATTTTTAAAATGCTGTTTAGAGACTATAAGATTGTGCTTAAAATGGAGAGAGAGAGACTATATTACATCAGACAAGTGCCATCAGCACGTTCTGCCCATTGGTTGTATACTTAAGGTGAACAGATGAAACAACATCTTTGATACATTGTTAAACCCACTGTCAGGACAGCTGAGCAGTACATTTTACTTTTGCACTGTATGATCTGGGAGTGAGTTGCGCCTGAATGAAGACCAAGCACATGTGTCAGATCAGAAAAGCCTGTTTTGGAGGTCTTTCCAGAGTGGTGACAGATTTGCCCCAGCTCGCCCACACTGTGTCACCTGACCCCTCAGGGACCAATGGCACCCCTCCGAAGGGCAGATGGCTGGAGTCAGGGTCCGCCGAGCCGATGGAGACAACTCGCTGGTCCCCACAGGAACTGAGTCTGCATCCTACAACTGTCTTGGTTTGGAAGGAGTTAAAGCCAGCTAATGGGGCTGCCAGAAGGGACCCCGGGGAGCACTTTCATTTTTCAAGAAACTGAGGCTTTGACTTGAGTGATTCTAAGCTCCCCTAGTGACTCAGTGAGAACTAGACACCAGACACCCAGGCAGGGTTTTCCCCTTATACCACAGCCATAGTGAACACAAACACTTAGGCTGCTTTTAATCAGCAGATTTTAACCCAGTCATAGCCTCCATCTCCCATGCCTCTAAAGAAAATTATATTGCGATCACGTGTGAGAATACTGGAATACACAACAGAGTCCAACATGGAGCACGGGAAGCCCTATTATTGTACAACAGAGCAAATTTCACTCGGTGCACAGGTGGTGGAAGGTTCATAGGCGCCAGCAGTGCAGCCCAGAGCTAGCAGGAAGCCACCAGCACGCTGAGGCTGGAGAGACAAAAGGCAGAGAGAGGTAAATGGAGCCCAGGGAACTGAGGTCACCTGGTGGAAGCTGCAGGCAAGGTGAGCCTGCCCAGCAGGGAGCTGGGACCACAGAGGTGCAGCCGCAGCAGGAGGCAGACAGGGAGGGCAGGGAGGGAGGGAAATACCCTGCCTCTTTCTTAAGCCCCACCCCCACCACATCAAAGGCTCTGATTGGCTGAACCTTCCCGGAAGTCAGAGTCGTACAGCCTGCCGGATCGGCTCCTGCAAAACTGCAGATGGGGGAAGGAACAGATCTGGGGTCACGCAAAACTAGGACTCCCATGACTGGTGCTGCTTTTCTAAACGTGCCAAGAGGCTACCGGTTACTGTTATTAAATATTAAAAAGGAAAGATTACGATAAAAATGGAAGACATATCCATCTTTTAAAAATAAAACACACAGTTAACAGTATAGTTTCACATGACTCAGGCTAGATTTGATGCAACTTTGTGTGGCATGCTTTCTGGGTTTTTTTTCGTATTGTTTCTGATAATAAAATTTTAATCATTACCCTTTCCTCAGACTGTTTTATCTCTTTTTTTTTTCACACACACACTGTATTTTATTTTTACAAGAGATAAATAAACTGACACCAAGCATTGTAAATGGATGACCACAACAGAAGCAACAATGATTGCAATTACCAAACACGAAACACACCCATACTATGTCATAATATTGACAATCAGTCCAGTAATCCTCCACTGTAACAGCTCCTTCACTTTGCAGTGAAAACTGATTTGTATATTTTTTGCCTCCGAGTCCTTGTGGGATTTTTTTTTTATTATTTAAACATAAAGTAACAAAAAGTATAATCATCCTCATCAGTTCACTCAGTCCCATGTGATTAATTTTTTTTATATTGATCTTTTGTTAGCACTTTTATGAATTCATCAGTTTTCCATTAGAGTTTGGAAAATGTGTGGCATCCTTTTTATTTGTATCTTAAACATAAAACAATTTAAACAGGCTTAAAAAGTGAACTGGCTATAGGCTAGTCAGTGATGGCGAGTGGGGAGACACGTTGTTTTGGGCCAAACAAGTCAAAACCTGCAAGTGATACAAAACTCGTGAAAGGATAAGGCAAGGCAGCATGGAGGCTAAGAGAGTGCACTTGAGAGTGGGCAGTTCTAGGTCCAAACTCCAGCTCCACCACTTACGGCTGTGTGACCTTGCACAAATCGCTTAACTTTTCTGAGCCTTCATTTCTTGTCTATAAAGTGGGACGTTAATAGCATCTATACCCACTCTAGGAGGACTGAGTAAGATGGTTCATGGAACGTGCTTTTCACAGTGTCTGGCAACCAGTAAGTGTTCGATCAGCGTAAGCTGTTTTTATCTGTATCTCTGTCTAGCTCAAAAGGGAGCATAAATTAATCAACCTTTCCTCACCAGTCGACAAAAAGAATAGAGTTTCCTTGCATAAAATGCATGAAGGAAAGGTCACTCTGATATTGACGGGTCCGTTGACCGCTGGAGCGATTCGGTTAATTTCTAACTCTTCCACAAAGAAGACTGTTTAGAATCAAAGAACTTCTAAGGAGGTAGAGCCCTTGGAGGATTGTTGGTCAGACCCAGAGTGTGAGATTTCTCGAATCCCACCTCCTCAGTTCTGAAGCATCTATACAAGGTGACAATGACATCCTCGTGTTTGAGTGGACAGTTCACATGGGAACCACCACCGGCTGGCCCAAGGGCACAGGGTAAACGTCAGGCAATGGGCCTTCGGTTACCCTGGAATGACGCTAGAATCTGAGAGTTCAGGAAGCTCATGGAACTGTTTGGTCTGAAATGTGGAGACTTCCTTTGGGGACACCCAGATCCCCTAGAGAGGCCCCCTAAGGTATCTAGGAATATCACCCTTCTTGCCACAGAGAAAGGTGTGCACTGCCCTCCTTCCCTCAGTTTCGCAGTAACCATTTAGTGAGTGCTTGGGCATGCTAGGCACTGGGAACATAACGTCAGCAAAACTGGCTACGGCTGCAAATGTTAAGAGGGCTCAAAGACCTGCGTGGCTACCACGACTAGACTAACGCTGTGGAAGAGAGGGGAGCGGGGTCGCAGCGCGGGCCTGGCCAGGAGCGGCTTTCCTGCAGAAGCCACGGCTGAGCTGAGACCTGAATGGAGAGCAGGGTTGTCAGGGTTCCCAGTGTCTGGGGGAAGTGTCCCCTGCACAGTGAGAGGACACAGCCAGTCTGCGGAGCTGGATGAGGCTGGAATGCCGGGCAGGGTGGGCACACCGAGTTCAGGGATCCCGGCTTTGCCCTAACAGTCCTGGAAAGCCCGGCGGTGTGTTCAGTAAGGCGGGGACGCAGTATGATTTCAGTTTCAGGAAGCTCTGCCCGGTGGGTTGGAGAACCCAAGGCAGGTGGCCAGAGCAGCAATGCATAGGGGACATGGTGACTCTGGTGGCCAACACTGCAAAGCGGCAGCGACACAGGCAGATTGAAAAATAGTTTAAGAAATAGGGCAGGTAAAGACCACAGGTACATTTCCAACCAACCCGAAGGTTTCCAGGTGAACCAGGCAGAGGCGGCCACGCTACGTGCTGGGAAGAGCACCCTAGGTTTTGCTAGCTCTGCATCGTCACGTGTTTTCTTCAACAGGTTTTCACGCACATGCGGAGTGAAGCCCTATAACCATCTAGCCGCTCAGAAGAAACGGAGGCAATCGCTGAGGGAAACAACATTGCAAATAATTTTCTACCCTGGAGGCCAGCTTTCTCCTGTGTAGAAAAGAAAAGGTTTCTCCTGAAGAAGTGGAGAATTAGAAGGGAATCAGGCTGGATACTAGAAAAGCACAAAAGGACTGGCAATGTTAGGGGCAAAGAGTCAATGGAGAAACTTTGACAAGTCAAAGCAGCTTTAGACTGGTGTAAGGTCTTATCTATAAAGAGAAGATACTACGTTAACAGAGCATGTCTCAGACCTGACACCCCGCTGCGATGCTCCACATTCGGATCCATTCACGCTGGGAAGTGAGAGTGCTGTGGTTTAGCGCTGAGTTTGGAGTCGGAAGAATCTGAGTCTGAATTCCATATCGGCCAGTTAATGGCGAAGTGATCTTTGTCAACAACTTCCCTAGCCTGTTTCATCATTGGAAAAGAGCTTTTAAAATACCATCTTTAAAAATAAATAAATAAATAAAATACCATCTTTATAGGGGAGCTGTAAAGGGTTAAATAAGATATTTCATGTTAAAGTTCTTAGTACATCATACATGCTCAATAAAAATGGCAACAAACACGTGTATTGCTTACTAAGTATCTGGCACTGCTCTAAAGGGCTTTGTGTATATTAACTCCATTGGATCCTCACAAGGACCCTCTATAGGGTATCGACAATTACTATTATCATCCATATGTTACAGATGAAGAGACTCAGGTACAGAGAAGGTAAGTAGTTGTCCATGCCCGTGGGCTGAGACAGGATTTGAATCCAGGCATGGTGGCATCGCATTTTGCATCCTTGCCCATTAAGCTAAGCTACACTGCCTTTTGCTTGGTCTCTTAACATCTAGGGAACACATGGACAATACAAAGTCATGGATCCTTCTTGGAACTGACAGAACAAAAGGAAGAGACAGTGGAAGAAGGGAGGGAAGTGGGGTGGGAGTACTGTTTCAGTACGCAGAATCCTAGGTCACTAAAGAAAGGCTTTTTCAATTGAGAAATAGAAGATGTGAAAAATGATTTGGTTATCTTTAACTTTCTGCCTGTATTCTGAGAACAGAAGACGCTGTACTTATAACTTGGCACCAAGGACTGTCATTCTCAGAATGTGGAGACGGTCATCCTTAGGTCCCCTTTCTTTTCCTGTGCCTCACAGGGTCTGTAAAGTGCAGAAGCCCATCTGCTCTCAGAGGACGTCCAGCTCTGTGGTGAACAAACCGGCCCCTCGTTCAGGCCACAGGGACTGTGGGTGATGGGAGAGGGTGGCGGGCAGAGAGGGGAGGCCCCGGAGGTACCCGATTCAGGATGCAGCTGGTCTGCACTTTTCAGGGAGGAAAAGAGTCAATGAACTGCAGATTTTACGACGTACTAGACTCTGAAGCGTGTGTGTACCGTCCTTCAACTGCTTAGATAGTTACCAATTCTCCCAGGAAAAAAGGAGCAAGCCTGCGAATGCCGCATGGTTCGTGCTCCCTGACTCAATTAGTCATTTTAGTGTGAAAAAGCCCCTCCACCAGAAAGAGAGCCTAGGAAGTGGAAAAGGCAAAATCCGTCCAGAAAATGATTTATTTCTAGTTCACACTTTTCGGTAAAAAGTTGGTAGAGAAGCAGGTTGACTAATAGCTAATGGCGGAAGGGACTGTCACTTATTCTCATTTAACAAAATCACCACCTACCACAGTGGCTCCCTTTTGGTCCTGTACAACGACAGGCCACCTGAAGACTAGCTAACTCGTATAATCGATAAATACTCAGACACAGCATCTGGAAGATGTTGGTGTAGACTTAGAACTGCCAAACACCCCCATTACTTTTCCTGCCTTTTGTTACTTGGAAAAGACAAAATGTTTATTTATTCGAGTTTCTTTTCTGAATAAAAATGAAACGGACAATGAATGTGTATTTTGATTTTTCTCCTGCAGAAAATCTAAGGGTTAAAATATGAAGGGGCACTGGTGTCACAGTGACTGGACAATTCCAGGCATTAGATGGCATGCGCTGTGAGGTCAACAGCTCAGGGCTGCGGAAAGAAAAGATTTACAATAAATAATAAGAGTCCATAAAAGATTATGGCTCTAAATAGGGATACATTTTGCTAACTGCTGACTGTGGCACAAACATTTCCACCTTTAACATCCGAGTGCCGACAGGGAGTTCGGCTTCGTGCAAAACAGAAGGCCCATCTACTTACAAACCATCCCCCCCGGGATGCCGCCACTGAAATCAACACGTTACGGGAATTCTTGTTTTGATGGCAAGAGCAAAGCAGAACAAGACAAAAAAGGAAAAGAATAAGGTGGATATAGTATGTAAGAGAAAGTTAAGAAAAAACAACTTTTTTTTTTTTTGTGGTACGCGGGCCTCTCACTGTTGTGGCCTCTCCCGTTGCGGAGCACAGGCTCCGGACGCGCAGGCTCAGCAGCCCTGGCTCACGGGCCTAGCCGCTCCGCGGCATGTGGGATCTTCCTGGACCGGGACACGAACCCGTGTCCCCTGCGTCAGCAGGCGGGCTCTCAACCACTGCGCCACCAGGGAAGCCCAGAAAAAACAACTTTATGCTTAGTAGTGGCACTATAATTTAAAAGGAACACCAAAGAAGAATTTTTTTTTTTTTCCTTCTAAAAGACAATAACTTTTAGGACTGAACTTGCGGATGGCAAATAGAAAAGAAAGATTAAATAAGAAAAAAAGACTTTGCTCTGCAATGAATTTGTCCTCAGACTCTAGAAAGATCTACATATTTCAGAGTAGAATGAAATTCTATTAAATGTAAGCGTTTCGGGCAAATCATCCTGAAGTGATATTCTGACTTCAATCCGCACACAGACAAAATTTTCTTTAATCAGTAAAAAGATGGTGTTTTTTCAAGTAAAAGTACTTAATTATTTATTCAGCCATGTATCATATAACATAACAGGGCTTCTGGATTTTTTCCTAAGAGCTGGTTAAGTATGTCCAAAAGAATGTTGGTTAATTTTTAGTTCATTTTGTTTTATTTTAAGGAAATTTTAAGACCAAATTATCTGACTTAGATATTTCGGAGAAGCTATATATTGCGGAAGGAGAGCCAGAGCCCCCTTCTGGGGTGGGAAAGTTCTGTGGAAGCCAATGTTTTCCCTCTGCAGCCGCTACCTGCCTCCCAGCAGACCCCAGCCCCTGGGCCACCGCACCAGATGGCCATCTGTCCGTCCTGGTAACAGGGCTGCCTCAATCTCTACTTAGCCCCAGCTCTCAAGTCAGGACACTGCAACACTTGTTTTCTGTATGGATGTATCAGGTTAATTTTTTTAAGAACTGAAATTCCATACATTTATCAACAACCATTGTACTGACCTCTGAATCACTTAGACCCAGGAGTGACACATTGCATTAACATTCTGAAATAAGCAGGAGGCGTTAGTCAAGAAAACAATCCTCTATGCCGCCAAAAGCCTCAAGCAGAGACAGGCGACAGACTAAATTCTTCCAAGAATAAATCTCACTCTAGTCCCAAGACTTTCTGACTACACGTTATACGAATGTTGCAGATTGAAATGGATACAGGTAACTTCCACATGGGATCTCCAGGTATACATCTTGCAACCAAAGGAAATGAGAACAAACCGGAAACATTGTCTTTGAACAAAACTACACCTTGCTAACAATAACAGGTTATAGTCCTTGACACAGAACACAAAGGGTTGCGGTTTCCTTTTTTTTTTTTTAAAGCTTTTCAAACATATCCAGATAGGATTATTCGAAAATAAGGAACAGGGGAAATATTTGGATTAGTTATAACTATCTTCTCAAAATTTCTTCAAGTACTTTAAGGTCAGAAGAAACTTTCTGAGAAGCTGTACTAGCTTGCATGAAAATATGCTCACAACTGGAAAACAAACATACTTTATTTTTAGATATTCCATTTTTAAAAAAAGATCAAATAACATTATTTCAAGTTAATTTTCATGATTAATGCAATTTTCTTTAGGTGGTGCTTATTTTTTTCTCAAATGTTACTGTCCTTGGGTATTTGCTAATAATTTGTAACAGAATAATGGATGCTCACTATTTCTTTTGTATATATTTACATATCTGTATGTTCTGAAACATATTTATAAATCATCATATTTGAAATATATTAACTGCTTAGGTCTACCGATTTTTGTAAAAGGATTTTGAGCTCTCTTTGCAACCCGGGTAAGGTCCTTTTGCTCCAGTATAGCGATCTCTATGTGTCACTGCAGACAGTAGGTGGTCATCCTACCTGCCCGCTTGGGCCCTCATTTCATTTTGGATGAGATTGGGTAGCTGCTTCTTCTGAAACGGGCCCAGATATCAACATTTTAGATATAAAAGTCAGTGCCAGTTTCCCTGTTAACTTTCTTGCAGTCAGTTAAAAAGGTGATCTATAATGAAAGAAAACATAGCTTTAGTGGCACTCATGTATACTGTCCCTCCCGAGGACCCCTACTCTTGAATGATTTTATGTATTTACTTTTTTTTTTTTTTTTTTTTTCCGGTACGCGGGCCTCTCACTGTTGTGGCCTCTCCCGTTGCAGAGCACAAGCTCCGGACGCCCAGGCTCAGCGGCCGTGGCTCACGGGCCCAGCCGCTCCGCGGCATGTGGGATCTTCCCGGACCGGGACACGAACCTACGTCCCCTGCATTGGCAGGCGGACTCTCAACCACTGCGCCACCAGGGAAGCCCTATTTACTTATTTGAATAAAAGAACCCTGGGTGGCAGCTCAGGGGATGTGGCGGTGGAGCAGAGTGCTCGAGCTTAAAAACAACTGCAAGTCCCTGACCTGAGGACAACCCTGAGCATCTGAAACAGCAAGTTCCCTATTCAAGCTTAAAAGGGACACAACAGAGAAGCCCTCTCATGACCCCAGTGGGCTAGGCCTGGAAACCCAGTCATCCATCATGTTGGGGACACACGTTTTCAAAGAAAGAAGGACTGTAGTGGGTGAAGCTTGAATGAATCGTTATACACTGGCAAGCTTCAGCCGGGGCATTTATCTACAAATTGAGACTTGGCATTGCAGATTCAGTGGGTTTCTAAATGGGGCTTGTGGGCAGATGGAGAACCAAGGTCACTCCATCATTCGGCTACACATATAGGCACCAGATTTTCTTTAATTTTTGGAGGTCATAAGAAAGCCAAGATGTGCTTCTCCTCCTCATTGACACGGCTGTACGCTTGGTTGGTGCTGATCAAACAGAACCTTCTTAGCAATTAAAAACCAATCGAATGTGTTGTTAATTTGTAAGGTATACAATGGTATTGCAGAAAATGTCCTTATTTTTTAGAGATATATATATCAAAGAATGTGGGAGTGAATGTCATGTCAGGGATGTGATCTAAAATATAAGGAAAAAAAGATTGGTGAAATAAGTGTAGCAAACATTTGTTCAATCTGGGTGGTGGGAATATGGTGGTTTATTGCATTATTCCTTTCACTTTGTTTAAAAATTTTTCATAATAAAAAAATCAGTATCAACAATCAAATAAAAAGTTCAACCCAGACAAACCACCAGACAGAATAATAAGTGACGATTAAAAAAAATACAAGGGGCTTCCCTGGTGGCGCAGTGATTGAGAGTCCGCCTGCCGATGCAGGGGACACGGGTTTGTGCCCCGGTCCGGGAGGATCCCACATGCTGCGGAGCGGCTGGGCCCATGAGCCATGGCCGCTGAGCCTGCGTGTCCGGAGCCTGTGCTCCGCAACGGGAGAGGCCACAACAGTGAGAGGCCCACGAACCGCAAGAAAACCAAAAAAGAAACCAAAAAAAAAACCCCAAAAAGAACAAATAAAAATGTCTCTTCATGAATAAAATGCTTGATATCACCAGGAATCAATAAATGAAAAGGTTTTAACTATAAGATATACTTTTTAACCTCTCAATCGGTAAAAAAAAATTTTTTTAATGATAAAGCACAGAGACTTTTAAAATATTCTCTCATTAGCTTCTGGTAAAATTGTAGATTCAACCTTTTTGAAAGTCAATTAGACAATTCATAGCAAATGCCTGAAACCTGCGAATGTTTTCTTGAGTCAATTTATCCCAGAATTAGCAGCAACTTGAAAAACAAAACCAAACCAAACCCTTGATATCCAATAATAGGAGATGTATTAAATAAATTATGACATGCAAATATGAAAAGAATAATATTGGGTTATGTTTACTGACATGGAAAGAAATCCTTAATATATTACTAGGTAAAAGAGAAGATTATAAAACTGTATATATAGTAGGATTCAGTTTTGATAGGAAAGGATACATCTATAAATAGATAAAAATTCAGCCAGGATACACACCACCAACTTAGCAGTGGCTGCTTCTAGGTAGCAGGATTGATTATAAGTGGGTATCTTTTCTTCTTTATGTTCTCCTATATTCTCTGAAAATAAAAGTTTGTTTGTTTGTTTGTTTTTTTGCGGTACGCGGGCCTTTCACTGTTGTGGCCTCTCCCGTTGCGGAGCACAGGCTCTGGACACACAGGCTCAGCGGTCATGCCTCACGGGCCCAGCCGCTCTGCGGCATGTGGAATCCTCCCGGACCGGGGCACAAACCTCTGTCCCCTGCATCGGCAGGCAGATTCTCAACCACTGTGCCACCAGGGAAGACCTAAAAGTTATTTTTTAAACTTAAAACAAATGATTAAGATTTACTGTTCAGTATCCTTTATTTTTTAAAGAGACTCTTAGTCTTTTAAAGAGTAATCTGAAGTATGATATAATTGAAGGCAGTTGTAAGAGACACAGGCGGGGGCAACTGTATCTAAATTCTGATCCCATTCATATCAGTCAACTTCAGTTGCAGAAGGCTGAGAGCCACGGAAGAAAAAGGCTGTTTAAAATACTGTAGAAGAAAAGTAGAACATTTTAGGGAGAATTCATTTTGGTAATGTTTTTAAATTTTCTTCTCTGGAAAGTACAGATGCCTTCTATTTAGGGCTGTCCTAGAGGCAGGCCAATCCGTACAACCTAACACCACGTTTTCAAGGGACAATTCCTGTTGCTGCGGCTCGAGCATTCATCCACCGCGGAGCCAGGAAACTTCTCAGGACAAGTAGCACAATGCCAGGTCTTGTCGAGGGCGGCTGCGGCGGGGAGGCCAGACCTTGGGGAGCTGGAGCCAGGCGCAGCCGCGGAAGTGAACCTGCATGTCAGGATCCGTGAAATGTCAGCTCGTGGAGGGACCTGGATCTCCCGCAGGAATCTGACTTTGTACATAAACAAGGACAATGGGCTTCTGCCGAGGCGAGCAGAGCACAGATGAACTAACTCAGTCTTCTCTGCAGCGATGCGAGACCCTTTGTCCCGTGGAAGTTGAAGGTGACCCCAGTGAAATGTGGATGGGCCTTGGCCTGCTGCATCAGCCACCAGGGCTTTCCCTGCTAAACAGAGGTCAACCCTGGAATATTGGAGATATTTCTAGTAACAACCATGGAGACACCCTTGAGAGAAAATCCCAGATTAGAAGAAGCTGGCATCTGAGCCACATGTCACATGTCACCTGTGCATGATCTGTCAAAGGAGGATGTCTACTTACAGAGGCTTACACATTTCTACCTCGTTCCTGACTGTTCTGAGCTGCACAAACAGATGGAACACAGTTGTAAGCCAGCAGAAATAAAGGTGGGAGAACCCAGGGAAATGAAGAAAAGAAAGGCACAGCCCTCTTCAGATCCTTGAAAAGAAGATTTAAACTCTTCACAGTGACACCGTATTAAAGAGTTCCGGAAGCACAGTGTCTCAACTATAACCGTTCAATGTAGAGGTCATGGGTGGGAGGAAAAACAGCAGAGCATGACACCTACAGGACAATGGCGTATAGAAATAGAGAAAAGTACTGAGGAAAGTTTGGTGTGATAAGAAGGAAGAAACCTCAAATGGCAGCAATCCACAAAGTAGTTTGAGGCTATATGTATTTAAAAAAAAAAAAAAAAGATCCACTGTTTAAAGGATGAGTTTTAACTTCTTTGAAAAATGAAAACTCAAAGATAAGTTGAGAAGGATTGACTGCCAGTGAAAAACTCTCCCGTCAACACTTGTGTCAGGGCAGCTACGTTCAGTGGTGCAGGCTGTGCACTGCACAAAGGTACCTTACTGGGTGGGTGGGTGGGGGTGGGTACTTAACATCACAGACAACAAAGATTTACATATTTATTATGTCAGTATCCCAGTAGATGGCAGTGTCTTGAGCAAAGGCGCTTTTAAAACTTTTCAATGGCCCACCAACCAGCTTTGGCTTCACCAAAAAAGCACCGACTGTCCTAACTGGAGGGATTCCATGAAATTAGTAGCCATTTCCATTTTTTAGAAACAAAATTCTGTGCCTTTAATTTTAACGTTAGAAAATATAAAGGGTGAAGAGACTATAGGGAGAGCTACTCCAAAATCACCAATTTCATTTGCTCTGTTTCCTGTTTATTTTCTTAATTGCTTCCATCTAATCCAGTGTTCTTTCTGTGACATCTTTTACTTCTCAATGGAGCATGGTTCTCTTATGCCTTCTAAAAAATGAAAAGGGGAAATTGCACAGATTGAAGTGGCACATCACGCTCGTACAAATTTGTGCAATTTCTATTACTGACTCATAAATATTTAAGGACAGGCACCCAAACAATCACACCGGAAAATTCTGTATTGGACACTTCCAAGTACGTATGTCTTTTAGTAAACTCTGTAAGTGCCATTATCTAAATCACAGAAAAATAGCCCACATTTCAAATTCTGAAAGTTGGGCAAATTAAATGTTGGTCAGCACAGCATGATAGGACTCTACCTTTCTGATTTTCCCACTTCTGCTTTTTGTCTAGTAATGGGGGAAAAAACCAATTCAGGTAAATACTTCCTTGCTTTTGGAATAGAGCAAGCCAGGTGTGAGAAGTTTTTCTTATAGGCCTGCAATCTTATAGCCCCATGGACGCTGAATTATTAATGGGGAAGAGAGAGAACAAATAACCAAGAGAGGGTTCTTGGCAGCCATTGTTTGAAGTTCATGGTGTTACACAACATCGAGCATGTCCAATTCACCTGCCAGGAGCTATCTGATTCTTACTCTAGGGTTCCATTTTCCTATTTCGATCTTATCCAGCATCTGGTTGGGTGATGGTCCATGTCAGAAGATGTAGATCTTCTTTTTATTCCATTAAACTTTGGGATCTGGTTATGATATCATGCCTCATATATTTTCATCTACAAGTGATCATATTAGCTGGTTATCTGCTCCCAGCAGAACCTAGGCTTGTGCTGGGAAAGGAAATCGAAAAATCAAGATTGCGTTAGTCTCTTAAGCATTCAGTCCTTCTGTTCTCATGGGACTGGGCGGACCTTCTCCCCATCTCATTTGTCAGGTAGAATGGCATTAAGAATGCCACCGGCTATCTCAAAGGGGACGCACAGACTTCTTTACACTTAGGTTGAATTTTCTAGACTCTAAGGTTAAACAGGCAGACGAACTGCTGTTTAGCATTTACAGTGAAGCTCCATCTGAAGGACTGATTCAATGGAGGTGCTCCTAGGAGGGCACAGACAAGGGTGGAAGGAAGGGAAAGGTCAAGGCACTGGTGAGCAGGACCATGGGACCCAATCATCCCGGCTGCTAAGCAGACTGATTTCTCTGCCTGGCCACATGGGATACCCTGGTGGATAGTTTTCTCCTTTACTTTTGGGAAGATGATCCTAACTGAAGCAGCTGAGTCTAAGCTCTTAGGATAATTTTTTAAAAAGGCGTTCTCAAACCAGTTCTTCCAATGATGTCTAGGATTTGCTTCAAAATAATCTACAGGGAAGAAGAACAAAAGGAAGGGATGGATGAAACATGAATTGATAATTATTTAAACTTGATCATGGGTACATTCTCTGTTCTTGTATCTGTTTGAAATTTTCCATTGTAAGAGTTTTTGAAAAATGAGGTCAAGAGCCAATGATCCAGAAACTTGCTAGTTATTAGTTTCAACCCTTAGCTTTACCTAGAACTTCTTTTAAAAAATGGCTAACGGGGCTTCCCTGGTGGCGCAGTGGTTGAGAGTCCGCCTGCCGATGCAGGGGACACGGGTTCGTGCCCTGGTGCGGGAGGATTCCACGTGCCGCGGAGCGGCTGGGCCCGTGAGCCATGGCCGCTGAGCCTGCGCGTCCGGAGCCTGTGCTCCGCCACGGGAGAGGCCACAGCAGTGAGAGGCCCGCGTACCACACACACACACAAAAAAAATGGCTAACAAGGAATGCTGTCCAACATCATTTTCTCTTTCCATGTCTCCCCATCTTATAATCGAGGAATTAACAAACAGCAGAATGGCCAATGGACAGCTGTGACGAGGGAGGACTGGATGAGGACAGAGGTGCAGTCATCAGCCCTTATGGGATGGGGAGTTACCTGTACGCACATCCATGGGCTTCCTGTTGCCTTGGTGCCCGGGCATGGAAACCAGCACCCCCATATCTCATTGGTAAGCACACATTGGAACTGCCAGAGACAGAGTGTTTCACACTTGGGTTACTACACTTTTTCTTCATTCTTGTGTTTGGCATGAGAGTCAAGATTAATAATGATTAACAACAGTGGGGAAAGTTGTGGGTTGATAAAGGACAGAGGGAGAATTGGAGAGGATCAGTTTCTTTTTTCAGCATTGCACGTCTCTTTTCTCCTCTGGTTCCCCTGGATCTTCAGATCACAGAGGCAGATCTCACTGAGTGGAAGGGCTCAGGCACCCATCAGCATTTGGAAGTGCCTGATCTCAATACTGTGCTGAGGCCGGCGCCCAAGGCTGCTCTTCACAAGTCAGCTATCTTAAATGTGCCCAGCAACTCTGAAACATGGACAATTCCGAACTTTGATTCCCACGATGAGCCATCGCTCTGGACAGTCAGCTTCTTCCAGGAAATGAAACGTGGCAGATCTGATAACTAACCAAACATCCCACTAAGTACTTAAAAAATCTGCAGGTATGGGAAGTTGGAGGCTCGATGTAAATCTGTCTGGAAAGTATCACAGATCATAGCTTAAAACATAACCCCATTAGCTGACCTTGTGCAGACCTCTTCCAAAAATAAGAGTTTCTTCCAAAACGGGAATCAAAAAAGAAGAGAGTTGGCGTTTTTTCCCCTTATTTCTGCTATCGGTTAACTCAGGTTAAAGAGGATTTCTTGGCACAAGGCAGCTTGATTCTATTCCACCTGAAGTAATGAGGTGAGAAGGTAAAAAGAGATCTCTTTGAGGAGAGGCTAATTGGGCAAGTTGCCTACTCAAAGGAAAAATAAAAACACACCAAGGATTTTGTAGAACAATAAACCAGGAAACCTATAACACTGATTTCTGCACACCACATTGTAGGGGTGGGGGAGCTCATAGGAAGCACCTCTTGTTCTGCATTGGGCCAAAGATCTGATTTGGAACTCTTCTTACGCATAATCTCCCAGCAACAGGAGAATTTAAGGATTGCTTCGTTTTTTGCCAAATGGCTAAAAAAAACCCCTCTCTTCTATCCTGTAGTTATGCTTCAGCTCCAGCCAAGGCAACCGAGGCTAAGGAGGTATTGTACATTTCACTTGTTTGGGGCTAGTTCAAACCTCCTCTTACCTCGTCCCAGAGAACACCTGAAAAGCATAATAACAGGGTCTCACAGCATACCTTTCTCCTAGGTAAATATTATCATGTAATCTTAAAGAACCGGCAGAAAGCCTCCATAGGAGATGGGGCTGGGGTCTTGCCCAGATCCCCTTGACCGCACTGGTGCACTCACCCCGCATCCCCAGGGGTGCCAGCTGCTCGTAGTGAGAACTGCCCTCACCGTTGGAGCCCCCCCCCCCGCACCTGGCAGGCTACACATCCCCTGATGAAGTTAGTGGATAATGAGGGGGGACCAAGAGCTGGCCCCCTTACCTCAAGGCAGGATTTACTCTGCGGTGCAATTCATGTTCCAGAATTCTCTGCGGGAGACAACGGGCCCTAGAATCCTTGCTCAGCTCCCCTTCCCTCTCCAGCCCCATCCCATCCCTGCAGGTCCCTCTGAGAGCACGCCCTCCATAACACACCCGCACAGGGATCCCTGTCTCGGGCTCTGCTTCTAGGGAACCTGACCTGTGACACTTCAGGAAGCCTAGGGAAGCAACTTAAAATGGACACCTCTTATTTTTAATCTGCCGTCTTTCGATGTCTACCAATCTGGCCCATTTCATGTGTTTAGACTCACGAACATAAGCATAGATACCAAAAAAAAAAAAAAATAGCCTTAGGATTACATGGAGAAGGCAGGCTGGAATCTATAGTAGCTCACATCTCCTATTTGGGCATCCAACTGAACAAAGTCCCCTCTCCATCCCCCAGACCCATTTCCCAACACAACGCACAGACCAGATGGAAAGACTCATTCCCCATCTGCGTACTTATACACGGAGGCAAGCCTAACACCATGCTTGGGTTAGAGTCAGGTTCTGTCCCTAATACTATATGAACCCTGTGTGACTCTGCTTTAATTACTGTTTAATATTTGATAGTCCCAAATGCCGATTCACAGAGTTAAAAAGAAGCAAATGAACACCATTCACGAGCCCGGTGATGGTCCGAGGTCGACTCACATCACATCCAAAGGAAAAACACTGTTGATCTTCCGTCACAAGAATTAAATCGTAAAACCAAGCAACGGCTCCCAGGAGGAAGAATCTAAGTTTGCTCAGGAAAGTAAAGTTCCTTGACTTAAAGCCTGCCAAGGGGGAGACTGCCTCTCCCCTGAGCTCCCTTTCCACGGAGGTGGGTCTGCACTTGTTGGCACCTGCCTGCAACAGTTCAGGTCTGGGTGGTCATGAGCCTCAGGCTGGGTGGCAGTACTGACCCGTCCTTTTCCTTTCAGGCAGCAGACTGATGGGCAGCCCACCCTGGCTGACCTTCTCTTAAACTGCCTTTGGCAAATGGAAAGCTTCCTTAACCTACAGTTGTTAGTGATGTCAGTTTTCCTGCAATTTCTGAAAGCATTGTCTTTCTTCTGCTTTTTACATTTTTGCCCTCCTAACAATGCAGTGAGTTAAAAAGCTGGGATGTCCCTGGTGACAAGTTATCAGTCCACAGCTGCAAAGCTACTTAGGAACACAGTTCAACCTCGGTCTACCCACCGACTGAGGCTTTCCTGAGATACAGATCCAGCTCCCAAATACAGCCACCCACTTCAACTCTCCGGTCAGGAAACTTCTGCCAAGAGGATAATATTATCTACTTCACACAATCATTGTAAGGAATAAAAAATAATAGCATAAGGAAAACTCTCCAGCAAAGTGACACATTTAGATGTTTAATAACTGTGAATGGCCTTCCCCCTTGGTGTCCTTTGCGTTTTGTGTTGTTTCCACCAACCAAAGTTCAAATACAAAATGATGATAAAGGGGTGACTTTTGAACCCAGTGGGAGAGTACGGTTTGAGGAATGTTGCTCAAACTGTGACGTGGGCCTCAAGGCCCCCAGAGGGAGTGTTCCGAGGGGACTCCACAGTGGCCTACCTGGTGGTCGTCCGGATGGTGTTTTCTTTCGTGTGAATGTGCTCTTTGCTCACCTTCTCTGTAAAGAGAAAGGATGAAACAGACACCTCTTAGGTTGTTCTGACTCGATTTGTGTGTTTCAGGCTGAAGCAGAAACATCCTCCACATTCCTCTTTCTCTGTTGTGGGTTTCTTTTTTAAACATTCAAACCATTCCTGTCTTATTGGTAAAGACAGGCAACAAAAGCATGTCGATAGCATCCACCAAAATAGTTTATTAAAAACCAATCAAAGGGAAAGAATTACTAACAAAGTACAACTGTGTTGTCTGATTTTCATCAGGCCTCAGTAAGTACATGTACACACACACACACACACACACACACACACACACACACACAGATGTGCATAAAGATAGTTATTTCTCTATTTTTCCCCAGCTGAAAATGTCTGCTTTTCTCTGATTCAGCATGAAAACTGCAGTTGTTGCAACTGTTCCGCTTCTGACTTGGATGACAACCTTTAAGCATTCTGTATTGTCAGGCCCCTTTGTGAGACGGGATATAAAAACAAACGTAGGACCTCTGGGTGCGAGAGTCATCGAGTGCACACATTCTGATAAATGTCACAGGGGACAAAAAATATCATTAGACAAGAGGAGGTAAACTCTTGTCCTGAGGTCTGAATCTACCAGCTGTCAGAAATTATTTCATTAGCTTTCAGGAACACAAAAGTTGACCTCTGGTCTTCCCCGTCCAGTTCAAATGTGAGGATTCTGCCCTGACGTTCACAGCTCTGGGTGGCTTCTTTTAAGTCTCCAGAGGAAACCTGGCCACCTCTACAAGGGTTTCAGATTTCAACAGCAGGGCAAGTGAAAAACTCCTAATCTTACGGATTTGGGGGAAAATTTTAAACAAAGATATACGCTGTCCCGTGTTTTTTAACACTGGTCTGAAGCTGCTGTGTGCATATGTGCGTGGACAATTCCTTTCTGTCCGTTCAACAGTGACAATGAGGGTGAATCTGGATTCACAGGCAGTGTTCTTTCAGAGAGCAGGAAATCGGGGCTAACTGACTTGCTTGAGGTCACCCAGGCAGTCAGTGACAGCGCCAGGGTGAGAACTCTCAGACACAAAGTTTTTAGCTGATAGCAGACCATGATAATGTACTGCTAGAGACAGAGACTTTTTTCAAAGAATCACACTGGCCTCACTCTTGCAGATTTGAACTGCTAAATCATTTTCAAAGTTATATTGTTTTAGAGATGCTTTCAGCTTGTTTTTTTTTTTTTTTTTTTTTTTTTTTTAAAGCAAAGCGTCTTGCATGTTTGGAGTTTTTTTGGAACTTGCAAAGATCTATGTGGCCTATTCAGTTTACTGACTTAACTCTTTCCACCTCTCTGAGCTCTGCACAAACACAGCCCTTGTCTGAGAACTCCGAGGCTGCCATTTTCGGCACCGATTGATAACCTTACAGCTATGGGGGCGTGTCATGAGGCCCATGAGAAGGTGAGCTATCAGGATGCCTTGCAGATTCTAGCTTCTTTCCTCTTTTCCGGTATTTTTCTTAGGGGAGAAAAGTCAGTACTTAAATAATGAGGCATTTAATGGGTGTTTTAAATCTGTTAGCCATAACAAAACAGAGTTTATCAAATATTAGTAACAAACTCTACTGATGCCTGAATTTCAGTATGTAGGCCAATGCTTGACCAAGGACAAAGTATCTGTATTTCTATATAAGTCTGAATCTTATATGAGTCTCTTTCATCCATCTCAATCACATTCAAGCAGTAACGGCACATTAAATTTGACAAAGAGCCCGCAGCTTGAATGAGGTGATAAAGAGAACAGCTTAGGTTCTAGAACCCTCACCTATTCTATCAAGACACTTAGCTGAGCTAGAATCAGTGATTCCTTAGCTTTTTAATAGGTGATCACTTAGCTGATTCCTAAACTTTGACTTCTGAGTATTTGAAGTAGAAAAAGTTGGTTTACAGGAAATGTTCTACTATGTTATAGCTGGAAAAGCGTCCTCACAGTTTCGTCTTTTGCCTTCCCCTTTCCTTGATTTTTTTTTTTTTTTGGCAAGCTACCGTAAAAATCTCATTAATTCCGACCACGCTGATTTGGAATTCACAGTAACTCAGTCACTGTTGGAGTAAATTGAAGTTCATCTTTTGCACATTAGGAAAAGAAAAGAAAGGCTGTTAATCAGATCACCTAAACGAAATTAGAGGTGAGACGTTTAGTCCAGGCAACAGGGATCATTTGCACGGAGCTGCATAGGTTCCAATTTCAAACGGTTCTTAACTATTTACTAAAGAAAGTTTGGCAGGAGTCCTACCAGGCAGCCTTTGATGAACTCTTCGTTTGAGAGGTCGTATACACGTTAAAGTAACAAAACGGATTTCTGTCTAAAAAATCCTATAATGCTGGTGTTTTTACTTCGTTAGAGTGGCTTTCCCTCCAATTAGTCCCCATTATTGACTTTTTTTTTTTTTTCCTCGAGGCAACGTACCTGACAGTTGAAAAAGAAGCTCGGAAGCCATCTTCACAGAGATGTCCTGACTGAAGAGGTTTCTCTCTGGGGGCACTCTGCTTTCTGGCATCTTCTGTAAGGGTTCAGTTTTCTCTCGCCCAATTAAAGTGCTATAGCCAACACTGCGGCTGGGTGATATTGAGGCCTGCGAGTCCTGGATGTCCACCTCCATGGGTTCCTCTTTGATCTTCACCATCTGAGTGTCCTTGTAGCTTTCCGCTGCAAACAGGTGAATGAAGAACAAAAACGCCAGAGTTTCTTAATTCTGAACCAAACCCAGTTTCTAATCACAGAGAGAGCTACGAGGCTTGAGTCAGGGAGGAGTTTAGAAGACAGCGCCGTGGCACACTGGAACACAGTTTGAAAAACTTCTACTTTAATCTATCTGGTTTCCAGAAAAGGAAGGAACCTGAAGCTCAGAGAAATCAGGGGACTTGCCCAAGGCCACACAAAAGGCAACAGAACCAGGCCTGCTGCTACAGATCTAGAACCAGGTTTCTTGACCAAAGTCTCCCAGTCACTCCCACACACTCCTTCCTCTCTGCCATGATGCTTCCAGGACTTACAGAGGACACAGCGAATATCTGTCCTTGTTTTATAATGTACTCAATTTCAGTGACTCAGTTAAGAGCAAGCATATTCATACTATGATTTTCTCCCTCTGTTTTGAAAGCTCTGATCAATGTTTTTGCTTTCTCTTCTAGGGCACCTAAATTAATAAAGGATAAATAGGGTTGATTCAGCTGAGATGTTTACACCTTGCTGGGAGCTAGTAATCCTCAAGACCACCTAGGATGTTAACTGCAGCGCAAGAATTAACACTTAGAAAAACAGCGATCTTACAAGTTATAATAACAGTTCAACTTACTGACTGCTCTGGCTTTAGGTGTGGCCATTGAACATTTGGTCTTTAGTTTGAAACATACATTTACTTTGCAAGGCTGGAGTGTCTTTATGTTCATACGTTCCTTAGAGCTAATGAGAGAACATCTTGGAAACAAGGTGGGACAATTAGCGCATTAATTTGGGTCACTTTAAAATAAGGCCACACTTTCAAATTGGTAAGCATTTATTAGTTATTACTGTGTCCTCAGCATTCTGGAAAACACAGAAACCAAAAAGGATCTGATAGATAGACAAGACAGACAGATAGATAGATAGGGTAGTGGGTTGAATCGTGGCCCCCCAAAACGATATGACTATGTCATAACCCCAGGAACTTGTGAATGTGACCTTATATGGAAAAAAGGTATTTGTAGATGTGATTAAGGATCTCAAGATAAGATGATCCTGGATTATCCAGGTGGGCCCTAAATCCAATGACAAGTGTCCATATAATAGACAGAAGAGGACAAGACACAGACACAGTGGAAAAGGCCATGTGAGGACAGAGACAGTGCTGTAAGACTGACTGTCTGTGTCTCCCCTCCAAATTAATATGCTGAAACCTAATCACCAATGTGACGATATTTGGAAGTGGGGCCTTTGGGAGGTGATTAGGTCATGAGGGAGGAGTCCTCAAGGATGGGGGTTAATGCCCTTATGGAGAAGACCCCGGACAGCTTCCTCACCCCTTCCTGCATGTGAGGACTCAGTGCAGAGACGCCTGACAATGAACCAGGAAGAGGGCTCTCACCTGACCGTGCTGGCACCCTGACCCTCGACTTCCAGATGCCAGAGCTGTGAGAAATACCTCTCTGTTGTTTACAAGCTACCCAGTCTGTGATGTTCTGTTACAGCAGCCGGAACGGACTAAGAGAGACCGGAGTTTTGCTGCCACAAGCTAAGGATTGCCTGGTGTCACCAGAAACTGGAGAGAGTAAGAAAAGATTCTCCCCTAGAACCTTCAGATTTCAGACTCCTGGCCCCCATTTCTGTAGTTTTAATCTACGAAGTTTGTGGTACTTTGTGACAGATGGATGGATAGATAGACAGATATAACTAACTATAAGAGGCAACATAAAGCAGGTGCTGATCTTGGGACAGTTAGGAGATATGACAGGGGAAATCTCATTGCTGTAAGCTGGGTAGTCAGAGAAAGCTACGCTCTCCTTGCCAAGTATGAGACAGGTGAAAGTCAAGTACATGCGTACTTTATTGATTTGCAATAAAGAAGACAGTGGAGTACTTTAAATTAAATGATTAAAATTAATGTGGTGCTATCCATAAGATCTCATGTAAGAACTGTGCTTTTTTTCTTCCTGACATATTACACATGCTTCTCAGAGAAAACGACTTGTTTTTTGTCAGCAACTAAACTTCAGGCAACTGTTATATTTAATTTAGATCCTTTCCCCCTCCCTGTATTCCTGCCAAGCTGTTTTTTTCTTTTTTCTCTGCATGTCTGTGAAGCTCAGAAAAACCAAGTCCATTGATTCAATCATGATAAAAAAAAAAAAAAAAAAGAAGAAGACTATAAAGCTTTCCAAGTTACATGCCTGGCTTCTCTGCCTTTATTTCTAGTCCCTGATTCTTTCCTGAGTACTGACGACACCCCCTGTCCACTTAGGGATTTGGGGACCTGACAGCCATCCTGACCTTCCCTTAGATCACCCATAGGTGCAGTCACCACACACAGTGCCCTGTTTGTGTCCCCTCAAACTACTTGGGATTTGGAAAATAAACAGTGGGGTCAGTGTCACAGGTACATAATGATGTCTCTGAACCTTGCAAGTCATTCCAAGGCCTGAAGACAAACACAAAGGGATACTAGAAAGAGATTCATTTTGTTAAAAAAATAAAAATCTCAACAACATAAAAAGAGCAAAGCTAGAAAGAAGCTCCATTATTTATATCCCCCAAGCGCCCTTTCCCCCAGCTTTGCCCCTGGATTAAAAACCACCTGGCTCCCTGGTGGCGCAGCAGTTAAGAATCTGCCTACCAATGCAGGGAACACGGGTTCGAGCCCTGGTCCGGGAAGATCCCACATGCCGCGGAGCAACTAAGCCCGTGCGCCACAACTACTGAGCCTGCGCTCTAGAGCCCACGAGCCACAACTACTGAGCCCACATGCCACAACTACTTAAGCCTGCGCGCCTACAGCCTGTGCTCCACAACGAGACAAGCCACCGCAATGAGATGCCCGCACACCGCAAGGAAGAGTAGCCCCCGCTCTCCGCAACTAGAGAAAGCCCGTGTGCAGCAACGAAGACCCAATGCAGCCAAAAAATAAATACATTAATAAATTAATTAAAAAAACCCAAAAAACCCACCTGGCTATTTGTGCCACCGGATTTAATGAAACCTGTTTTTAAAAGCTACTTGGGATAATTTCAAATATGACTTTCCATGAAGTGCTTTCTGCTCTTCCTTATGACAACTCTTGACTTTTCAACTATGCACAACACTGATCACAGAGTGAAGTAAGTCAGAAAGAGAAAAACAAATACCACATGCTAACACATATATATGGAATCTAAAAAAAAAAAAAGTTCTGAAGAACCTAGGGGCCGGACAGGAATAAAGACGCAGACGTAGAGAATGGACTTGAGGATATGCGGAGGGGGAAGGGTAAGCGGGGACGAAGTGAGAGAGTGGCATGTACATATATATACTACAAAATGTAAAATAGATAGCTAGTGGGAAGCAGCCACATAGCACAGGGAGATCAGCTCTGTGCTTTGTGTCCACCTAGAGGGGTGGGAGAGGGAAGGTGGGAGGGAGACGCAAGAGGGAGGAGATATGGGGATATATGTATACGTATAGCTGATTCACTTCGTTATACAGCAGAAACTAACACACCATTGTAAAGCAATTATACTCCAATAAAGATGCTTAAAAAACCCCCCAAACCCTTTAGCATTTGTAATCTACCCGACAGACTCCAGACTCACCGAGAAGACTTTTCAAACTGACATTTCAATGGGCAAGTGAGACATGATTCAATAAATATTTTTATAGTCCTTGCTCTTGTATGCAATAGCGTCATTGCCAAGTGTTTTCTTGCCTTTTTTTAAAAAGCAGGTTTCTCAACCTCAGCCCTATGGACATTTGAAGCCAGATACTTCTTTGCTGTGGGAGGCTGTGCTGTGCACTGTAGGGTGTTTAGCACATCTCTGGTCTCTACTCTCTACAAACGAGGAGTGCCAGCCCCCTAGCTGTGACAACTACGAGTAACTCCAGACATCGCCAGTGTCCTCTGGAGGGCAAAACCACAGCTGTAAAGTTTTTCCCACACTCTTGTTTTCACCCCTTCTCCTCTTCCCGCCCCAATTAATCAGGACCCAAGGCCAAGCAGAAAGAAGCAGCTCCTCCTAAGTTCCAACTCGGTTGATCACCGTCTCAGGCCAGCTGGTCGAGGATGCGGGAGGCAGCGGACTTGGGAACAGAGTTTCTGCTACAGATCCCACTTGGTCCCCAGGCCAGCTCGCTCCCTGTTGCCTGGGGCGTCCTAACATAGCAATGGTTGAATACCTCACTCCACTCACTCTTAGCTTTGACTCCCACGCCACAAATACGAACTCAACTCCAGTGGGCTCTACTGCTACTTCAAGAGAGAACCTGGCATGTGGGAAGAGATGAGAGAGTGTTAACAGTGCCTGATGCCTGTAGGTGACTGTTTACTTCAACGCTTATTTGTATTCTGTAATTTTTCTGTGATGAATATCTTGTCATTCACCTGAATTTTTTTTAAAATGGAAAACACATACACCCGTAAAAAGATGCTATTTCCTCTTCAGAAGTGTACAGAACAGTGTACATGTGTGTGTACATGTCTGGTAGCATTGGAAGAGTTGGTTCGTGGCTCCAACAAGCCCTATTCAAACTCTGCTTGGCAACAGAAGGGGAAAAAGGCAACAGGAATGCCATAATACTGTTTTCTTTCCTGCCTTCATAAGCACAACACATATTAGCTATCAAAGTGGATTATTTCATTCTTCAGTCACTTGGCCATTCTGTAATCTTTTTTCTTTTTTTTTTTTTAACATTTTTACTGGAGTATAATTGCTTTATAATGGTGTGTTAGTTTCTGCTGTATAACAAAGTGAATCAGCTATATGTATCCATATATCCCCATACCTCCTCCCTCTTGCGTCTCCCTCCCATCCTCCCTATTCCACCCCTCTAGGTGGTCACAAAGCACCGAGGTGATCTCTCTGTGCTATGGGGCCGCTTCCTGCTAGCTATCTATTTTACATTTGGTAGTGTATATATGTCCATGCCGCTCTCTCACTTCGTCCCAGCTTACCCTTCGCCTTCCCCGTGTCCTCAAGTCCATTCTCTACGTCTGCGTCTTTATTCCTGTCCTGCCCCTAGGTGTAATCTTTTATCAATGTCTACTATGTACTCAGAACTATGATAGATGATTCATGGGATTCAGAGACAAGTAAGGCAAGGTTCTTGCCCTCAAGCAGTTTAAATCCAAATGGATGTATGATCAGACAAGTATCAACAGCCCTCTCATACAAGAAGTGAAATTAAAACACAGTGTGGGAAGAGGGGTCGAGGAAGACCACGAGCCAAAGCAAAAAGGTGGAATTGTACTCGACCGGGGGCGTCCAGGGAATAAATATCACACTGTCCGTTCGGCTGGAGCGCCAACGTTGAGAGGCGGAGCTGGCTCCTTGGGTAAGCGGGACTCGTGAGGTGTCAACGGAAAAGCAACTCTAGTTTTGTCTGCCGTTGTCTCTTTAAACCTGCCTGGTAGGAAAATGTTCCTCGCCTGGTCCTGGGTGAAATCTCAGTCAGGCCCATAACCCGATAATTCTTAGGTAATACAAAGCCTTACAGCCCTTTAAACAGCAAAGGAATGGTCTTGATTCGGAATCCGGAAGGCCCAACCCCACAGGTTAAGCCACAGTTCAGCCTTTCTGCGAAGGTGAACCCAGCTCCTCCCTGGGAGGGCCCACAGGTCGCCTGTGACTGGGGGGAAATGGTGGGTTCTGCACCCTCTCCCTGTCTTCTCACACCCTCCCCAGCACTCTAGCTGCCCTTCCTGAATCTATAACTGGAGAAGCAGGAGAGGGGAGGGGAGGCAAAGCTCTTCCCTCGCTGACCTGATCTAGAATGGTTTTACCCTCTGGAGGCAAGCAGACATTTCTCTCATGGGGTTCTCCCATCGGGTCTACGGAGACCTTTAACCTGGTGGTGATCTATCCCTGTGCTTCCTTTACCTGGCTGACCGGCCTCTAGCCTGGGCTCACTGATTTCCTCCACCGCCTGTGGGGATCCACCTGTGGGCCTCCATCTCAAGGCGGGCAAGGGTACCATCAACTCTCTACGGAGCACCCCCAGACAGCATTTAAGACAACACCCCTGTTGACCCTCCTGTGGGAATCCGGTCCACACTGGGGCCTCCTTATTTGATCACACAAAAAGGGTGAGTTCAGGTCCCATGCAGCCCAGCAGCCTCTCTCTTCCACTCAGACACCAAGGCAATTTGCCCTCTAGATTCCCCAGGCTGACGTCAGGCACCAGGTCACCAGGCTCCCAACTGAGGAAAACATGGGACAAACTTCCCGGATGATGTCCCTCAAGCCGTCCTCTCTAGATTTGGGATGAGAGACTGGTACCCTTTCCTCCATTCCCAGTACCCTGCAGTGGGGGAATCACAGCCCAGTTCGCTCCAAAAATCCCCTTGCCCGATCTTCAATAACCTCTCACTTTTATACTCTCTCCATTTGACCACGAGGTCCAAGAGGTGTGTGTGTGTGTGTGTGTGTGTGTTCAAATATATATAACATAAGATGTATCTTTTTAACCATTTTTAAGCATACAGTTCAGTGGCATTAAGTACATTCACATAGTTGTACAGCCATCACCATCATCCTTCTCCAGAATTTTTCATCTTCCCCAACTGAAACTTTACCCATTAAACACTAACTCCCCATTTCCCCCCTCTCTCAGCCTCTGGCAACCATCATTCTACTTTCTGACTCTAGGCCAGGAGTTTTCGTATTTTTTTAAAATATTCTTCATGCAGTAACCTTGGTGCCGAAGCCAGATCTTCCATTTAACATACCGTTTAACAAGGAGTGTCAGATTATATTCCAGAGAAATTACACTGGAGAGGTAGGTAAGGGCAGAATATGGAAACTAAGATGCTGGGTCCGGAAGCCTGTCCTGGCTGGGGAG
>NW_020185337.1:3024794-3052969 GCF_003031525.2 Neophocaena asiaeorientalis asiaeorientalis | reverse complement strand
TTGCTTGGAGAAGCAGCGTGCTCAAATTACAGTTCAGAAGGACAATCTGGCAGGGGCACGAAGGGACTGGAGGAAACGGAAACGGGACCGTTGATGGGGACTTGTAGTAATCCAAGGAACGAGATGCTGAGAGCCTGAACTAAAGGTCATGAGGGTAGAAAAGACTCACAAGATATTCCAGAGGTTGAATGCAGAGGCACTGGCGGTGGACCGGATAAGAGTCTGAATCAAGAATGAAGAGACCAATGTGAGAGTAATTGTGAAGAAACCTTGCATGTGGTCTAGACAAGGGAGAGGCGAGATTAAAAGAAAATAACAATTCTCTGACTTTTAAGCCTCTGAGATTTGGAAAACGCTATCAATAAGAGTAGAAAAACAGAAAAGTTCGGTCGGGAAGAAACATGAAGGAAGATTTTCATATCTATTTTGGCTAAGTATCTGTAATGCCTTCAGGAAGTAGAGGTCATGATGGCTTAGAGGCAGTAAAATAAGAATCACCAGTGACAGACAGATTGGAAGTCATCTGAATCCAAGGGACTGGGTGAGATCAGCAAGGGAGGTCGAGTAGAGAGCGGCGGATGGGCCAATTACCATCTACTCCTACAGAGGAGGAAGAAGAAAAGAAGCAAGGACAGGAACTTCCCTGGTGGCTCAGTGGTTAAGAATCCGCCTGCCAATGCAGGGGACACGAGTTCGAGCCCTGGTCCGGGAAGATCCCACATGCTGCGGAGCAGCTAAGCCCGTGCGCCACAACTGCTGAGCCTGCGCTCTAGAGCCCGCGTGCCGAAAACACTGAGCCCACGCACTTAAAGCCCGTGCTCCACAACAAGAGAAGCCACGCAATGAGAAGCCTGTGCACCACAACGAAGAGTAACCCCCACTCGCCGCAACTAGAGAAAGCCCGTGCACAGCAACGAAGACCCAACGCAGCCCAAAAAGAAAAACAAATTTTTTTTTAATTAAAAAGAAGCGAGAAGAAGCGGAGAGGGAGTGGTCCAGCACAGCAGCCGTGTGCATAGAAAGCCAGAGAGAAGGGGGGTGAGGGCAGAGGCACCACCCACTCCTGCCCCTGGGCTCCTGCACCCCTACAGTGATTCCTTAGTTTCTGCCCTATGTAAAAGCCCCAGCCCCACTCTCCCTGCAATACTGAACTATGCCAGCTGCCCGAATACGCCCGGCCATTCCTCATCTTATTCTCTCTTAAATACCCGGATAATTCCCTATACAGATTTCAAAATAACTTAGACGTCTCCTCTCTGAGCAGCCTTTCTTTATTTTCATCAGATGGCACCTTTCCCTCCTCGGTCCTACCTCTAGATTGGTCAGATCTTGCCAACATTGTACTGCGCTGTGGTTATTGTCTACAGATTTCATTTCCCTGTGGACTGAATGCTCAGTGACAGCCTGGTTGTGATTCATCTTTCATCCCCAGACTTTGCACATTTGATGCGATTAATAGCTGTTTGTCACATGCATCACCTAAGTCAGAACACACAGTAGGTGTGCAATGCTCCTCTCCCTTCCCTGACTGCCGGAGACACTCTGTCTACTGCAGACACTCACATATGCTATGAACTTGAAACAAAATACGAAAGGATGCAGCATTGGCAGTGGCACTGAAATAAAAAACAAACATTGGCCATTCTCTCTCTGGACTGCCATCATGATCCTGAGCTGGTGTTTCTGAATAACAAGAAGCTTAAAAGAGCCTCTAGAAGCAATGCCAACGATGCCATCTGGAAACAATTCACTTTCTAGAGTGATACCCCCTGTCAATCAGATAAATTAAAAATCTTTTATCTCCAACTTGCCATCCTGAAAGATACAAAGTTCTGGGTTGGGCACAAAAACATGGTCCAGGTAGAAAAAAAAGAAGATTCCTGGAGGTGTCGGGTTCATTACTTAACACTTTGAACGACAATGCAGGTCAAAAGACCAAGTAAAGGGAAACAGATGACCAGGAACAAGAAAAGAGACTGCATGGTAACACCACGCCATGGCAGTGCTTAGCTCACCGCTGGAATCTGATGAAGGCGAGCTGCTGTCTCCCTTTGCTTTCTCTTACTTAACTTTGTCCTTGCTAAAAGCAGCTGCTCCATATTCTGTAATAACCTATATGGGAAAAGAATCTGAAAAACAATGGATATATGCATAGGTATAGCCGAATCACTTTGCTGTACACATGAAACCAACAGAACATTGTAAATCAACGAGACTCCAATAGGAAATAAAAATTAAATTAAAAAAATAAATACCCTTCAGAAAAAGATGGCATGAAGAGTTGGGCTGGGTTTCCTGGGTGGCACAGGAAAAAGACCGAGCCCCAGCCCTGCTCGAGCAGAAATGGAAATGTTATTTCCCAGAAGTCTCATGCTCTCCATCACGCTTTGCATTCTCAGAGAGCAGCAAGGTGGGAGTGAAACAGCCTCTGGGCAGCCACGCCCTCACCCTATAACTGAGGCTGCATCCCCAGTGCCATGCACATAAACACAGTTCCGTTCTTGTTATGAAAATTAGGAACCTGACGCATAGAGGCTGAGTGTGACTCTTCCTTCCCTCTCTCTTCTCCTACGCTGTCTCTCTTCAGGAGCCATCACATGGAACAGAAGGACATGCACATTGAGACAGGTCTTGAGTTCTTTAGAGGACTAGATTGGTACATGCTTCTCCATGGGAAGTTAGATATTAAACTTCATTTGTCTGAATGGATAAAGGAGATGTGGTACATATATACAATGGAATACTACTCAGCCATAAAAGAGAATGAATTAATGCCATCTGCAGCCACATGGATACAACTAGAGATCATCATACTAGGTGAAGTAGGTCAGAAAGAGAAAGACAAACACCATATGATGTCACTTATATGTGAGATCTAAAATATGACACAGATGAACCTATCTGTTCACAAGTGAACAGAAACAGAATAACGGGCATGGAGAACAGACTTGTGGTTGCCGGGGGAGGGGGCTGAGGAATGGAGAAGGAGACTGGGGTGAGCAGATGCAAACTATTATATATAGATGGATAAACAGCAAAGTCCTACTGTAGAGCACAGGGGACTATATTCATTATCCTGTGATAAACCATAATGGAAAAGAATATAGAAAAAAGAATGTATATGTATGTATAACTGAATCACTTTGCTGTACAGCAGAAATTAACACACTGTAAATCAACTATACTTCAATTAAAAAAAAATAAACTTCATTTGTCTCTGCAGTGGTCCTTGGGGCGGTAAAAGGAAGGAAGGAAACCCATGCCTGGGGCTTATCCACGGCAGCTGCCACATCCCAGGAGAGGCAACACAGGCTCCTACTTATGGGACACATCGGTCATCTGTTCCTGGGGAAAAAGAGAAGAAACGCTCTCCACCAAAGCAAACAGTGGTGCAGCAGTTTTTCTCTAGTTTTCCTAATACACAAGAGCTTTCAAGAACAGCATTCCACTGCCTCTTCTTGGAACAGCAGAATGGGAGACGTTCTCCGGAATGAATAAAATGCATGGTCTCTGGCCTTGAGGGTAACAGGCACAGCTGAGGGCACGGCTGCTAAATGGTGTGAGGTAGGGAATTGAATTTTTCCCCCTCCATTAAAAAAAAAAAGGAAAATTTTTCACCCAGGACTGCACAGAAGGAACTGAGCAAATCATGAGACCAAGCCAGTATCTATGAGGGAAACACGCAAAGCTCTACACAAACTTAAATAATTCATTAGATAATTAATTGATTAATTAAATCAGACCATCTTTCCCAGGTGGTGAAACCAATCTGCACAGTAATCTAAAGATTAGGAGAATCTTGTTTAAAATGGTGGAATGATGGGTCTAGGTTTTTTATATGCTCCTTCCTTCTTCTCTCTCTCTTTCTCTCTTACACACACACATCCACATGCCCCACATTTTTTATTCCTATAACAATTTCAAAGACATTTTATCAGAATTGGCCCTTTGAATTGGATCAGCAAAACCATACGAGAACTTGCATCTCCCCTCTTTATCAGTACACTACCTGGCAACTTAGGAAGGAGAATTAACAAATGTCTGAAGAGTGAGCTGTGCACACTAGAATTCACAAGCAAGTGGACAGGGGTAAGCAGGAGGTCAACTCAGAAAGACAAAATAAGGAACACCCAGTGTTCCGTTTTATTAGTTGTTCTGTGTCTGCAAGGAAAAATCTGCCCTAAAACAAACCAACAAAAAAACAACAGAACTCAAACTTTAAAGATCATAAAGAGTGAGTGAGACCTGGAAGTTCACTTTCAGGGATCCAAGAAACATATCATTTTCCATCAGAGCAAAGCACTTGAAGTTTATTCTTCTGAGCATTCTTCAATTAGTCTTCACCTCCCTGACATCAGCAAGCAACGTAAGAGGTCCTCGTCTGAGATAACTCAGCTGGGCGTTTGCCAGTGTTTCCAGACTGGCCATAAAACGGGACCCAGAGCTGCAGCACAAGTTCTGGAATTGATTCAGGGTATGACACTGCCCAGGGTTAAACTACACAGGGGGCTCCCTGACATAAAGGAAGGTCCCTCAGACCGGCCATGGGGAAGGTGATCACAAGTCAGAATACGTCCATCACACATAACAAATGCTGCCTTCAATTTCACTTTTGTCCCAAGGACAAGAATTAAAATCCTTGAGTCACTGGGGGCTCCGGGAGATCAGCTTCTCCAACCAGCAGACGACGTGGAGGGGTCCAGTCATTATCTGTTGAACTCTGAGTGTCCCGGTGGTTAAAGTAAAACCTCTCCCAATCGTCTTGTTTTCTTTTCATTTGATGATTTCACGAGGAATTAGCTAAAGATGTGCATTTAAACTGTAGGTCTGCCATTTGGTAACATTCCAAATGATCTCATTTTTAAAAAATTAACCTATTTTTCATCTAACGTCCAGAATATACTCTTCTTGTCTCACATTAAAAAAAGAAAAAAAGAAAGAAAAAGGGTCAATTAAAGTATCTGATCTAAGCCTAAAGCGATTTAACATCATTATCCTTTGTCATTTAATAAGTCTAAGTCCTGTCCACCTCATCTGTTGTGATTAATAGGCCTTTATATATCTTTCTATGAACTTGAATGCAGGAAGGGTGGGGGTGTGTGTGTGCATGTAGATTTTAAACAGAACTTCTGAAAGATTCAGCAGAATTCCTCCTGACATAAAGAAATGACCAAAAAGGAAGATCCATCTCTGTCCGGTGATGGGTTGGCCATTGCTTGATACTCAGGGAGGAAGAGGGAGTCTTTAATGCCCAAGGAAAGGAAGGAGCAAATGAAGAGTTTTATTTCAATAACTGAGAGTTTTACCAGACTTTTAAATATTTTCCACTAACAGATGGTAAAAGGGCTTTAGTATATGCAGACAAGTTTAAAATGCTTTTCTTAGGTGGTGCTAAATATTACTGAATCGTGTCCCAAGGATATCTCTGTTGAGAAGCCCTGACTGCTTTTCTTCCATCGGTCAGTGTTTCCAGCAGGCAGGGAAGGGCTGGTAAGATGATGCAGAGAGCAGAACACTGCATAATAACAGAGACTGGAACCCAGGCACGACCCAGAGTAAGCATGGGCAGCGGTGGATGGGGTGGGAAGAGAACGCAGGCTCACGCAGGAGAGGACACTGTCTTGTTCACCTTGGTGTCCCTAGTGCCCAAAATGGGGCTTAGAAAATAGTAGGGGCTCAATAAATAGTGCTGAATGAATGAGTACATGAACGAAAACAACAACAACAAAAAGAAAGACCATAAAGAAGAAAAGGAAAGCTATGATGAGAAGTAGAGAAGAGCTAAGGTACAGAGTTCATTTAACCCCCTTTACAAACTTTTGCCAAAAATCAAAGCCCTCATGGCCAATGATACATGAGCCTCTGCTTACGATGGGGCAACATCCTTGGTACCATGCCTGTGGG
This sequence comes from Neophocaena asiaeorientalis asiaeorientalis, assembly GCF_003031525.2. Classification (NCBI taxonomy): domain Eukaryota; kingdom Metazoa; phylum Chordata; class Mammalia; order Artiodactyla; family Phocoenidae; genus Neophocaena; species Neophocaena asiaeorientalis. The sequence goes on along the minus strand of NW_020185337.1, from coordinate 3,047,065 downwards.
AAACCTTGGAGTGGGGATCAGACCATGTGACGGTGGGAAACGTTCCCTCTGGGCTCTAATTCCTCATACTTCTTGGAGACATGGAGTGCACGGATAGTCTCTGAATGCATTTTAGCTGGGTTTCAACCTTCTTTTCCAAATGTTTGAAAAATCAAAGCTACTTGCAAGTAACGTAAGTGACTCATCTCAATCTCCCTTCCTCTCTCTGTTCCTGTGTCGTCTCTAGCACAGGTGGTGAAGGGTGACAAACAGTGAACCAGGAGCATGGGGACGAGAAGGCGGGACCCTTAAGTGAGAAGTAGGCCCTCATGCTTGATCTCTCCCTGTTACACATGGGCTGAGGACTTCAGCCCTGGGCATCTCCAAGAAAGCTGAGGAGTCACGTAGGAAAATCTGTCTAATATGAACCACGTTTTTTAGGTGAAACTATGTTATACAGTATTAGGGTGGAATAAACATACACACTACAATGTATAAAATAGATAACCAGCAAGGACTTACTGTATAGCAAAGGGAACTTTACTCAATATCTTGCAATAATCTATAATGGAAAAGAATCGAAAAATGAATAGGGCTTCCCTGGTGGCGCAGTGGTTGAGAGTCCGCCTGCCGATGCAGGGGACGCGGGTTCGTGCCCCGGTCCGGGAAGATCCCACGTGCCGCGGAGTGGCTGGGCCCGTGAGCCATGGCCGCTGAGCCTGTGCGTCCGGAGCCTGTGCTCCGCAACGGAAAGAGGCCACAGCAGTGAGAGGCCCGCGTACCGCAAAAAAAAACCCAAAAAAAACAAAACAAAAAAAGAATAGATGTACATATATATGTGTATAACCGAATCACTTTGTTGTACACCTGAAACTAACACAACATTGTAAATCAACTATACTTCAATAAAATGTTTTTGTTTTGAAAAAAATTTTTTTAAATAAAGGTAAATTTAAAAATTAAGTTTTTTTTTTTTTTAAAGAATCAATTTTATTTATTTATTTTTGGTTGCATTGGGTCTTCGTTACTGCACGTGGGCTTTCTGTAGTTGCGGCGAGTGGGGGCTTCTCTTGCTGCAGAGTACGGGCTGTAGGTGCATGGGCTTCAGTAGCTGTGGCACATAGGCTCAGCAGTTGTGGCACACGGGCTTGGCTGCTCTGCAGCATGTGGGATCTTCCCGGACCAGGGATAGAACCCGTGTTCCCTGCATTGGTAGGCGGATTCTCAACCACTGTGCCACCAGGAAAGTCCCCAAAATAAAGGTTTTAATACAAGTGATTGAAAGGAGACAACCATCTGTCTCGATTAAATTATCCCGAGTCCCCAGTTTTCTTCTTTATTCTACAGCTTTCAAAAAATAAGTGCAGACGGGGCTTCCCTGGTGGTGCAGTGGTTGAGAGTCCGCCTGCCGATGCAGGGGACACGGGTTCGTGCCCCGGTCCGGGAAGATCCCACATGCCGCGGAGCGGCTGGGCCCGTGAGCCATGGCCGATGAGCCTGCGCGTCCGGAGCCTGTGCTCCGCAACGGGAGAGGCCACAACAGTGAGAGGCCCGCGTACCGCAAAAAGAAAAAATAAGTGCAGAAGAAAATTATCTACATAACACACAATAGGTTGGCTATGTAAGCACTGATGAATCCCAAGTGAAGATTTCTGCCACTATTTAAAGGTGGAGTGAGGCACAATGATTCTGCTCCCAAGGTAAGTCCCACAAATCACTGCCATTTCACCTTTAGTCCCATTAATCCTTCAGCTCTGCTAAGGGTCTCTCTCCCTCTCGACAAGAGGGCTATTAAATATACATTTGGCAACGTGGACGTGGACCACAGGAAGCCTCCAGAAAGGCTGTCCCCCTGATTGCTCCAACTCCAAAACAGTAGGAAGAGTTTTGGTAGCGACAGGAGAGAAGCGTGTGTGTGTGTGTGTGTGTGTGTGTGTGTGTGTGTGTGTGTGTGTGTGTGTGTGTAGCTGGGTTTACGGGGCTAAGGTTGGCAGTCAGAGGACGTAAGGAAACGCATTCGTGATGTATTCTTTAAAGAGTGATCCTCACCACTTGATTTTGGACATAAGATAAGAGATGGTGGGTAACATGAATATTCTAACATTGCCCCCCACGTCTCCAGCTGTGGAGATAAGTGATACAAGCATGTGGAAGCCATGAGAAACCAGGAAATGTGCTCGAATCCAACTGCAATCCCGTATTTAGAAAACAGGAAGTAAATCAACTCACAGCATGCACTCAAGATGGCCTCAAGATGGGGAAAATGTATACATGGGTGGAGTAAATAGAAGACTTATTAGGAAGAAGACCAAGAATGTCATAGGTTCTCACACTTTGATAATGAGAAAATACCACTCTTCAAGCCTTCATCTTCCTATCAGAGTAACAGAAGTCAAAAGGGAGAAATAGTTCTCTTCAGGAAAGTTTTCCATTCTTGGGCTAATATAGACACTCCCCAGCCCAATGGAAATGGGCTCCATCAGTCTCACCCTGTGTGTATCTTCCGGTGCTCAATGTGGCTGATGGGCCCGAGTACCATCACCCAGTTGAGCTCCAGGTGGGATGTGGTCACTCAGCAGCAGACAGAGGATTCCCTTCTCCAGAGGTAGGGCTGTGATACCAGCCTGGAGCCAGATGGGCACAGAAGCCATGGGGTTTAATTATACATGCAAATGTTCCCCTTCTTTGACATGGATAAGTTAAAGGCTAAGGGTTAATATGACAATGAGAAGAAAAACCATCGTGGAATGAGAATGTTTTAGCTCTCTCACTGAGGAAAATAATGACCGTGCTCTCCCTCACAAGACCATAACTGTGGTAATATATAGCCAAAGAGTCTGAGGGTAGGAGCCATAAAAAGCGAAGAGTGGTGTAAGAGATTCTAATGCAGTGACAAGATGCACAGCTTCTACCTGACAGGGAAATTTGTCCTCTGAGAGAAAAATGGAACAGAATGTTTGACTGGTTACACAAATATTTGCATTCACACTGCAATCGGCTCCCTCAGAAAATAAAGCTTCTTGTTAAGAGTTGTCACCATCAAATGGTACTTACTAATGGCCTCTCTGTGCTACTGTTTGTGTCATGCGTCATGTCTGTAGAAATGTTTTTTTATTTCTATCAGAAAACAGAAAATGACACAGGAATACAGGAGACGGGCACGCTAGGCCAACTGCGATCACATCCCCTAGGTGCCATTCTCAGTTATTTTGCTCAGTATTGTAAAGGATCTGGAACCCCTTCACCACGCCCAACCCCACCTTGCACCCCTTGCCTTACAGCCTTCCATCCCCCAGTGCAGCCAAACAGAAACGGCATCTGTAATGAAGGTGGAGCCTATGAAATTCCTTTCTGAGCTTTTGCCTGGTTTCTGAAACACAGGCCAATACAAATTTTTGTAGCTATATTAACATATGTGCTCTGCACTGGGGAGATGATAGTAAAACAAGAGCCCTTTTGAGTCTGGCCTTTCTGAGGCCCAGGCCTCAGTGTGGGAGGTGAAGGAAGCCGGGTCAAGAAAGCAAAAGGGTGGCCAAAGGGTGAGGGCTCTAAGGGGAAAAGGAGGCGCAGAGGTGCTGGCCTGGGGTGTGAGCCCAGAGAGCTCCCCGGGAGGTGCGGGAAGCAGAAGCCGCCACTCAGGTATATGGGCTCGGGGATTTGGAAGCTGTGTGTGGAATCCCAAAATAAATAGAAGGGGGCTTACTAGTCAAAGAGTGAAGGTAATACCAGTTATGGTGGGAACTTCTGTTAGAAGCAAGTCCCCTCTTCTTGCTGGGAAGAGAATGGCCCTTCCAGAGCTGCATATAGCTATTTCCCACTCTGTCCTGTCTAAACAACCAGATAAATAACGCCAAGGTATACCCTCTGAGCTTAACAAAATCTAGACCTTCAAGAAAGGAATTCTCTGGATATATACACAGGTTACATTTTTATCTTATTAAAGTGATCTATTCTGTTTATGTAAGAGTTTCTGCACTCCAAACATCTGCAATTCTCACTGAGTTTCCAAGCGCTAAAAAAAAGAGCCTAATTGCTTATTTATGATTTAACTCCCCCAGTTATGGGTTTCTGTGTGTGTATGTGTGTGTGTGTGTGTGTGTGTACACACACACACACGTATATCCTGAGAGTAGCTTAGGATATATACAGCAGTGACAAAGTGATCTCCTCATTAGTTGTAAGACCACTGTTGGTTATATTCATTAAAAGTCACTTAAAAAGTTGACATATGGATATCCTTTGCCATCAGCTGAAGTACAGAATGCTATAGCAAAAACAGAAATCAGGGAGGTCAAGTTAGGTTTCATAGGCTTTATATCTGAAAACTAAATATGGTGCTAATATATAATATACATAAAGACAGGCTTTCATGTTAATATTCAACAAGTCTTCATTTTTTACCCAATTTTTGGAATTATGGAATTGTGATAATTCCTTAATTATCACAAGCAACAAGCAACAAAAGGAAAGAGAGATAAATTGGATTATAATTAAACCCTTTTGCGCTGCAAATACCATCAAGAAAGTGAAAAGACAATGAGCAGAATGAGCGAAAGTATAATATTTGCAAATCACATCCGATAAGAGACTTACATCTGGAATATAGAAGGAACTTTTACAACTCAAGAGTAAAAAGACAAATAACTCAATTAAAAAGTTGGAAAAGAACTTGAGTAAACGTCTCTCCAGGAAATATATACAAATGGCCAATAAGCACATGAAAATATGCTCACCATCATTAGTCATCAGGGAAATGCAAATCAAAATCACAATGAGATACTAGCTCACACCCAGCATGATGGCTATAATAAAAAAGACAGACAATAACAACTTTTGGCAAGGATGTGGAAGAATTCAAACTCCCATCCATTGCTGTGGGGATATAAAATGGTGCAGCTGCTTTGCAAAACAGCTTGGCAGTTCCTCAAAATGTTAAACGCAGAGTTACCATTTGACCCAGGAATTCCACTTTGAGGTATATACCCAAGAGAAACAAAACATATGTCTACACAAAAACTTCAAATGTCCTTATCAGCAAAAGTTGGGCAACAACCCGAATGTTCAACAATGGATGAATGGATAAACAAAATGTGGTATGTTCATTTTATACCATGTATAAAATCAGTATTGCATTATTGGTATGTCCATTCCAATAATATCCGATGGAACATTATTCAGCCTTAAAAAGGAATACAGTACTGATGCATGTTACAACATAGAAGAGCTTTGAAAACATTATGCTAAGTGGAAGAAGAGACTTCTTGGGTAATTACATTCATATGGAATGTCCACAATACGAAAATCTATTGAGAGGCAGTAGATTAGGAGCTGGGAGAGGATTTGGTGGAGATGGGAGGTAAAGAGTGAGTGCTAATGGGTATAAAGTTTGTTTTTGGGGGGGATGAAAATGTTCTGTAATTAGATGTGGTGATGGTTGCACAAGGCTGTCAATATACTACAAACCACTGACCTGCACACTTTAAATAGGTAAATTTTATGGAATGTGAATTATATCTCAATAAGGATGTTGAGAAAGTGGGATGGTATTTAAAAAAGCAGTCTAGAAGTCCCCTCTGAGACATAACAATCTGATTTTATATGTATATATATCTCATTAGAAAATTAGAGTACTGGGTTCAGTAGGTTTCTCCAGGTGCTCAAAAAAAGCTGAAGTGAAAAAAAGCATTTTTCAATTGCAGACTGATTAGACTAGGCCATTTTGACATTTTCATGCTTTCAAATTCCTCAGCACCACCTATTTGACAATGGGATAAATAGACAATATTAATAAAATAAATAAAATACTTTTTAAACTGATGCTTCTAAATTACTCTTTAACTCTTTTGTAGTTGGCTAACATGTCCACCTGTTCACCTCAGGAGTGTGCTCTACTTTCCACTGTAAGCAAGGAGAATCACAGGAACTAGGTAGAACTAGGCCTCCCATGTTCCTTCCACCATCCAACTAAATAACCCGTAAGTCTGAAGGAGGGAAACGAGAGATGACATTAATATAAACTGAAGACACCTATTTTCCATCCTTGCAGATAATTACTGAAGTCATAGCTTATAAAGTTTGATAGACTATGATTTTCCAAGGGAGAAATACCAAATAGAACAGTGAATAGTTTGTGTCCTGAGAACTTATTTAGCTAAAATCCCTACTTTATCTCAAGGAATTCTTTAGAATAGCAGAGTCTCCGACGTGACCTTGGATTTGTTGGGGCTGAGGGCGGGGAGCTTGTCCCTCCTAAAGGAATGCACACGTTGCCCAGGAATAATCCTGAAATTTAACAGCAAAGCACATGGGAAAAAGGCAGCAGTATCTGAGGCTAACAACCATCGCTATCTTGATTTATTAGGTACACGTGCCCTTCTAAAAAAGGTTCCCAGATACCATTATTTCCTAATAAATGAAAAAGAATCTCCACTGAAGCCAGATGATTCTTTTTAAAAGGCAAAATGTGTGTTTAAGAGAGCTTTCTTCTGTGTCAGTTTCAACCCAAGGCACTCTTTTTTGGATGGACCAAACTTATTTCTCTGATTAACTATTTCCTCAGCACTGCTTCTCAAAACAGCTTTCAGAATCACTTGTAGGGTTATAAAGAACTCGAGAGTTTCAGCTGGGTCCACAGTAAAGCTCAAGAATTTGCATCTCTATCACTTCCCTACCTTCTCCAACTCATGCTGATTCTGCTGGTCTGGGGACCACACTTAGAAGCAGGGCCTCAGCACATACTGAGTTGCGGCTGGGTAGGCTGAGTCCCGGCTGGGCAGTCTTCTCCACCAGAAAGGAAAGGCAAGCATCACCCAAAGGCCTAAACACATTTACATTCAATATTTAAATAACAGCAATGACCATAATCTGCTCCTCGAACTTTTGGGGTTCAGACATATTGCCTATCTTCCTGGTCTCACACTACCCTCACTCTTGCGCATCCAAGGTGCGTTTCTGGGGATTCTTCTCCTCCCAGCAATCCTACATGACAGCAGCCATGTCTGCTCAACATGCCCTTATTCGTAGATACAGCGGAAGTTTCCACTCGTGGGCCCCAATTGGAGCTGAGGTAATCAGCTGGAATTTGGGATTGGGACTAAGAAATTTCTGTTTAGGGACTTCCTTGGCGGTCCAGTGGTTAAGATTTCGCCTTCCAGTGCAGGGGGTGCAGGTTTGATTCCCTGCTCAGGGAGCTAAGATCCCACACGTCTCGCGGCCAAAAAAGCAAAACATAAAACAGAAGCAGTATTGTATCAAATTCAATAACGACTTTAGAAATGGTCCACATCAAAAAAATCCTAAAAAAAAAAAAGACATTTCTGTTTAGCTACTCTTTTGAACGGGGGGGTATACTCAGAAGCTGACGGCAACTGTCATGTTCCACCATGTGGGCTGGATATCAGAAAACGTCCATCCGTATGTGCAGAGAAGCAGGGGTGAGCAGGGACCTCCTGGGTTCCATTCGGTCTTCCAGTCCCTGGCTTCAGTGGAGGCCTGACACCCTGCTGCATCCCTACCTTTGCGTTCATTCCAAAAGTCAACCCCAAACCTGCACCTTCTATTAAATTCCTCTTTCCTGCCTAAACTAGCTGAAGAGGATGTGTTACTTACAACCAAAAGGGCCCTAATTAAAACTGTTAACAAAGTCATTCTCTGGGTACCTTTCCTCTCTGCTTCAGTTCACCTCGGAGATTGAATTCGCCTTAAAACTTCATCCTAGCCAAGTTACCTGCTTCTAAATATCTCTGCACTAAAGCCCTTTCTTACGTAGGTGATTCCCTGAATCCTACATCACTATGTATTTCAAATCCAGGACCTGCCTGGATTCCTCTACAAGAGGCAATTATAATTTATATTTCTCTCCAAGACTAGGTGGGGATAAATGAATATAAATCAGAAATGAATATAAATCAATGCAGTTTCCCTCTGTGAGCACAGAAAAAGGAAAACCCATAGATGTGTTTTGAATCAAGGTCTAATGTGAGGTTTTATTTACCGTGTTAGACCAATTTAAATGTTTAATTTTTCATTAGTGTTTCTGAATAGCTCCAGCTTTCCAGCTACTTATTTTTTGTGGGATTCATCTTTTTAAATGGCATTCTTATCTACTACTTCTTGGTTCAACCATACATGTGGTACATTTTATATATGCATGACCGAGGTAGAAGAGGGCATTTCTTTGTTTCTTTGAGCGTAGCTACTTCTCTTTTTTTCTTTATTGAGGTATAGTTGATTTACAACATAGATACTTCTTTTAAAGCACAACAGAGACAGAGCAGATAAAACTTTGGGTCACTTCGAGCATTATGTCACATCTGTGATAACACATTTGTTCTATAAGTTTTCAAAGTCACTAGACGTTGCAAAACCAGAGATTAAGACTGACTTGATTCTCTTAGTCTATCTGATGTTACCTAGCCTCTCTATTGGACTTCAGGATCTTGGCCTCCTTAAATCAAGCCTTCTGGGAATTATCTTTGGCAAATATACACTTAGCAGAAAAGTCTGATTATCTTGGCTTTCTCATGTCAAGTAACAACAGGTAGTCCCAGACACCCAGTGGTTTCCTTAGAGTGGGTTGCTTTCTTTATGGTAATCAATTTACTTGGCCCAGCTGTCAGGCACTTGACTGCCCAACTGACAACTGGAAATAGGAAGGAAGAAACCTCAGATTTTCCTAAACACACAGTTAATGAAAAATTTCACCTGGTTGTTAACGCATCTGTGTTTTCCCCATAAAACATAAATGTTAGTTTGGAAAACAATATGCCTACAGAGGTTTCTCCACCTAGGAAAGTTTCACCTGATATTTGACCCGGCCATGTGCCCAACATCCATCGTGAAGGAGTTAACATAAATTAATTTAAAACCGGAAATGAGGCAGCCAAGTTGTTGACTAGTTTCCTCTTGTTAATTCAAGGAAAAGACTGAAAGGGCCTAAACTACGACAGGTCGTAGCATTGAATCTCAAGGAAATAAGTAAGAGAGATGAAAAGTCCTCTTATTCCAAATGGTAGTTATTCTTTGGGTCAAAACTGAAAGAAGGAAGAAAAATGTATGATAATGCATGGGACGCACTTTTCTTACCTAGCTCTTCCTAACCATATGGATTCTCCCCGGCAGGACAGAAGACCATAAATGAAAATTAGCAAGGCAGGGACTCCCACCCACAGGAATACCTGCATCAGGGCTTTGGGGTGTTAGACGGGGAGCAGCCCTGACTACCTGCACAGATGCTTCGAGAAATGCATAACTACTCTTGTCTATACAGAGACAGGAAATAGCATGGAAAGGGGGGCTTGAAGACACTGACAGGTCCTTTCCTCAGATGGCTTTCAGGGCGTAAACATGGAAATTGTTAAAATTATAACTTGAGGAAAGACAGCATAGGTGGTTTTTTCCTAACATCTTCCTTCTTCCAAGAGCACCGATCCACCCGTGATTAGAAACCCTAATACCCACTTTAAACCTAATAAAGGGTGAGTCCCCTTTTACCTTGCAGCTTCAGAATGAAAAGACATTTGTTTTTTTTTAAGTCACATTCCTATTTTTAGGGCTGACTTGGAAACTTCTTCGCAGTTTAGTGACCACAGTCTGCTAGACTGTCAAAGTGTGAAGTTCCAAGGGCAAAGCACTGATTGACTGAATTCCATTGCCCTGGATGACTTCTGACTAGACCACAAGCATCTAGAAGGTAGGGTCTGTGATGCCTATTTCTTTGACCTAAGTCAAAGCATACGGAATACTGGAAAATTTTTTCAGGGCAAAACAATAATTTTCTAGGTCTTCAAACAAGTTGTCATTTCCACAGCATGAAGCAGGGCAGATGCCCTTTGGAAACACGACCATGTCATCCATTCAACTATTGCCTTTCTTGTTTTGTTTTTGTGTTTCTGATTTTTGGTCACGCCACACACCTTGCAGGTTCTTAGTTCCCTGACCAGGGATGGAACCCGTGCCCTCGGCAGTGAAAGCGTGCTGTCCTAACCACCGGACGACCAGGGAATTCCAGATTCAACTACTGTCGAACCCCACAGCACGTGTACTCACTAACACCCAACATAAGCATTAAGAAGAGCCATTGCTGACCACAAATATCATTAAATGTGCATGGCTGCCTGGCTATATTCTATTTTGGGAATCTCTTATTACCTAGGAAATGATTTCATACTTCATTGTCTCAAACTGCATCATCCAAAAGGACCAAGATAAAATGTTTTCCTTCGAGAACATCTTTCCTGAAATCTCATTATTGCATATTATCTTTTGATGCCACCCTAGCTTCCTCTGCTCACAATACTGGCTGCACAGTAAACTCCGAAATAGAAATACTGCACACTGGAACCTTACCACCAGGAGGGGATAGGAGTCACTGTTGGAAGAGCGTGAAAGTCTATGTTATGGGAGAAGCATTAGAGAGCTGTGTAACCTCTCTGAATTGACTGGAAAACCAACAGACAGATTACTGTACGTCACCAAGACCTTTTGACACAGGAGGGAGGGTTCAAAGTATGTGGGCTCGAACATCATTTTTTTAAACTTGCAGCTTTTAGCAATTAGCACAATCTTGCTAGAACTCCCATTTACATAGGAGAAGCTGCGTTATCACTGCGAAGTTTAGAAAAATGGGGCGACAAGGTGACAACCGTATTATGCTTTATCTGTAACAAATCATGCCCCCCCGGAGGTTCCAGTGTGTTTTAAATTAACATCAAAGGAAAGAATTCTTCACGCCACCAAATGGCAAATACAGGAATTTCAACTGTTCTAATACAACAACCCTAAGTAAATAATTATTAATTTCTTACTTTCCAACCTACTGGTCAACCAGAAACACAGAATTCCTGCTGAAATTACACTGGGAAGGGGTCTCCCTAATACATATCTCGCTTTCATCCTCCAAGCACACCAAGTTACAGAACTGAAAACAGCTTTTGATTCATATTAGTATTTTGAGTAGAGTCTCTAAAAATTATTTTTAAGCAGCAGCGAACTAAGGATGGGATATGACTTGGTAAGTACTATTATTTACATAACTTTTCTTTCCATGTTCTTTTTTTTTTTTTTTCTTTCCATGTTCTTAAAGTCATACCTTTGAATTTTAAAACACACTAAATTTCTATCTGTTCTGAAGAGCATGGGGCAGATAGGAGACTGGGTGGGAAAAAATCCAAAATACATGAATTTCAAATTATAACCCATTTTGCCAACATTTGATAGGCTGAAATGACATTTAGATACTAATAAAAATTATTTGTTTGCCTTAAGAACTTAGATTAATTACTGTAACATTCCATTATGAGATTTTCTATTTCTAAAATCTTATTGCTACTCTATTGGTAATCACTTCAAGTGCCATCTTAATGGTTTATTAAGTTCAGAAAAATATTTTTAATGGTTCTTAAAGAACATAGTACAAAAACACCAAACAGTGCAAGGTCCTCTATTAGGAAAGAATAGCTATTTTGATCAATTAACAGAAGTGCTTTGAATGTCATTAGAACCCATTTAAAATTATGGCCTGCAGCATCTTAGAAAATAGCACTGCTTTCCAACAATTTGCAGGCATAATCAGGAAAGGGGGAGTGTATTTAATAAGACAGGTACACGGCTAACATCCGCAAACAAACTCACACACAACACAGGAATTTTAGCCAAGTAAGCCAATCATTCCTGAATTCACTGCAATAATGTGATATTGCCGTCATCGGGCTAATTATAACCCATGCAGGAAGCAGCCCAGGTGGCTTGCAAGTGATGGTATCAGAATGTGAATATTTTAGAAGAAATCAAGTACCTGATAGTTTCATGAGAAGTTCAGATGCTGCTTTGACTGACATATCCCGCCTTAGTACGTTGCCCTTTGCTTCCTGGGGCTTAAGTGTGTCCTCAGAGATGCTCGGGGCTGGCACTTCAGACTCGGGGCTGAACACATAGTTGGACCGAGGCAACGTGGCACTTAGAGCCTCCTCTTCCTTAGGCTCCTCTTTCACTTTAAAATTAAGATTCATGGGCTCCTTCTGATTTGCAGCTGTCAAAAGAAGAAAAGGATTACACACATATACCTGTATGAAAGGCCAGTCCCACTCTTAGCTGTTCCCAACTTAATGAAGTATGTAATGCATGATCATATCTTGCTAACACAGGAGGGACCACAACCCAATCAAAATAGGCTGAGCCCTGAGCACAAAAATACAAGTCACTCCACGAGCGTGGGACTTAGAAGAGTGCGGGCTTCTGAATCTTCGGAACCTATCATATTTTAGGAAGTGCTGCCTCTACAAAGTGTTTGGGCATTTTCTCTTTGGTTTCCAGTGTCTTCTTTCCTGTATATGCTGCTGCCTCTCTGACCTATTAGCACTCTCCCTACCTAATCCTATTATAGAATAATGCTTTCAGACAGTTATTCTGCCATAAAATATTGAATATAAACATGAGTCAGAGGCAAAAACCAAAGCAAAAACCTAGAATGCGGTGGTCAGGTGAGGATGGAGAATTTGCCAAAGAGAAAAGCTCAGAATGGAGATATAACACTTTTGCCTTATTATAAGCTGATGCCACTGTCCCACAAACAGTGGGGCATGCACTTGGCATTGTCTTTCTGGTCACTATCTGTAGCCCAAGTTATCTCCGAGTCCACAATGGACATTTTTAAGAGAAAAAAATTTTATTTTGGAATAATTTTAGATTTGCAGAGAGGTTGCAAAGAGGGGTCAGAGAGTTCCCACACATCTTTTACTCAGTGGTCCCTAAAGTTAACACCTTATGTAACACCACGGAGCATTTGTCGGAACGAAGAAATTCACATTACTATGATCTAAGATCCAGATTTTATTCAGATTTCACCAGTTTTTCCACTAATGTCCTTTTTCCATTTCTAGCATGGTTGGCTGGTGTGGAGTACTGTGGTCAGAGCAGAGCTAACTGGCCTATTATGGGATAGATTCTTTCTGTGGCTTGGCTACACCTTACCAGGCCTTCACTCACTGAGCTACATACTACTTCCTGGTCTTTCTTGGGAAAAACCAAGAAGGAAGACTAGCAGCCGCTTTTCCCACTTGTCACTTTCACAGCCATCTTGCCCCTTTAAAGGGCCACATAGTAGGACCTTTAACTTGGTTAATTTAGGTGTGCTGGTATTTTAAGAAACAAGATCTCATCCTAATACGGAGTTCTTAGAAAAGCTTCTTAGAATGAGCCTTGGGCTTCCCTGGTGGCGCAGTGGTTAAGAATCCGCCTGCCAATGCAGGGGACAAGGGTTCGAGCCCTGGTCCGGGAAGATCCCACATGCCACGGAGCAACTAAGCCCGCGCGCCACAACTACTGAGCCTGCGCCCTAGAGCCCATGAGCCACAGCTACTGAGCCCTCACGTTGCATCTACTGAAGCTCCCACGCCTAGAGCCCGTGCTCCGCAACAAGAGAAGCCACCACAACCAGAAGCCCGCGTACCGCAATGAAGGGTAGCCCCCGCTCGCTGCAACTAGAGAAAAGCCCGCGCACGGCAACGGAGACCCAATGCAGCCAAAAATAAACAAATAAAAATAAATAAATAAATTTATTTTTTAAAAAAAGAATGAGCCTTAAGCCCACTCTTGCTTAACAACAACAACGACAAAAAGGATGAAAATAAAGCCCCAAAGGGTACGCCTATCAACCCCCTGCCCACCATCTACCTCCAGCCAATACATAGACACAAAGTCCTTTCTTTATACCTTACGCCCTTCTAAGAATATCCCTGCTGGAGTCACAAGTCCACACAGACCAGCATATTTGGGAACTGGACCCCAGAGGGCTAAAGTGACACTTGGAAGTTTTACTATCAAAAAGATGAAGAGCTGAGACTAGAACCCACATGCACAGGCCGCCCACCCGGTGTCCCCTGCCTAGCTCCACTACACCACTCCTCCATCTCTGGTCCCTGTGTTATAACAACACCTGAATGGAACTTGACCTTCAAGTCTTTGCTAAAATACCACCTTCTCAATGAAGACCACGACCATCCTGATCAAAACTGCAATGCCCACCCCACAGTACCCGCAGTCCCCCAAACTCTCTTACCCTACTCTAATTTTCCTTTTTTTTTTTTTTTTTTAATATTTATTCATTTATTTATTTGGCTGCGTCAGGTCTTTGTTGTGGCATGCGGGGTCTTTCGATGCCGAGCGTAGGCTCTCTAGGTGTGCCATGTGGCTCCGGAGCACGTGGTCTCAGTAGTTGTGGCGCGTGTCTTAGTTGCCCTGCAACACGTGGGATCTCAGGTCCCCGACCAGGGATTGAACCTATGTCCCCTGCATTGGAAGGCAAAGTCTTAACCACTGGACCACCAGGGAAGTCTGTAATTTTCCTTTTTATCCAAAATACTTATCACCAGACAACATCTTGTTATGGATTGAATTGTGTCTGCCCCACCTCCCCAAACACAAATGTTGAAGCCCTAACCCTCACTGGGACTGTATTTGGAGATAGGGAGAAAATTCGGTTAAACGAGGCCATTAGGGTGTGGCCCTAATCCAATATGACTGGTGTCCTGAGAATAAGAGAGACACAGAGGATGTGCAAACACAGAGGAAAGACCATGTGGGGCCAGAGCAAGAAGGAAGCCATCTTCAAGCCAAGGAGAGGCCTCAGGAGAAACCAAACCTGTCAGCACCTTCATCTTGGACCTCCAGCCTCCAGAACGGTGAGAAATACATTTCTATTGTTTAAGCCACCCAGTCTGTGGTATTTCGCTATGGCAGCCCCAAAGACTAATCCATACTACATAATTTTCTTATTTATTATGTTAACAATTTATGGTCTATTCCTTCAACTCAAAGGTAGGCTTCATGAAGGCAATAATCTCTGTTTTAACGCTGATGTATCTTGAGTGCCTAGAACTGGGCCTGGCACGTAGCAGGAGCTCAACATATATTTGTTGAATAAATAAAATAGGTTGGTCACAAATCAGTGACATCTGTTGGCACTCCATTATTACCTGTGGTAAACAAAAGCTACGAATCCCAAAATGTTCCACCAAAGGCAATCGGAAGTGCTTTCCTCAAGTCTGATCATGAGATTGGGGAGAAGACCTTCCAGATAAAGTTAAAAGCTCTGCTACTACACCACAGCGCTTACTGAGGTGTCTCTGAATGATGACTTGGACTCTGGCATTACTGAAGGAGGAACCCAGAAAAATCTCAAGGAAAGCGCTGAAAATCTAGCCCTCTGGGGACAGTGCCATTGGCATCTGAGCCCAAGGGAGCAAGGACAGTCTCTAGAGCAATCTTCAAGCATGTATTTTGGACCTCTACAGAAGGTAGCTCCCAAGAGGATTCTGTTTACCTAGCACATTTCTCCCCTTTCAACCACTTACAGAGGGAGGGAGTCGTTGCTGTCCACCTCCTAAAGCTTCTCTCACCCTAAGCCTTTCTTCCAGAATCCTTCATAAAACCCTTTCCAAGAGCATCCTAAGTTATTCACGATAGAGTAATTAAACGGTGTGCTGTCGGGGACTTCCGTGGCGGTCCAGTGGTAAAGAATCTGCCTTCCAATGCAGGGACACAGGTTCCATCCCTGGTCGAGGAACCAAGATCCCACGTGCTGCGGGGCAACTATGCTCACGTACCACAACTACTGAGCTCGTGTGCCTCAACTAGAGAGTCTGCATGCCACAAACTACAGAGCCCACGCTCTCTGGAACTTGTGCGCCACAACTAGAGAGAGAAAACCCGCTAGAGAAAACTAGAGAGACGCCTGTGCGCCGCAACGAAAGATCCCGCATGCTGCAACTAAGACCCAACGCAGCCAAAAAAATAAAGAAAAAATTTTTAAATAATAATAATAAAAAAAATGGTGCGCTGTCTATTAAGTCCTTAATTTTGATTCTTTGGGTAGGAACAATATAAAGTGAATGGTTATATATTTTTAAAAATGCTTCAGGCTTGCATCTTTTATTTTTGAAACTTTAAAAAATTCTAAGGTGAGCCTAGGAAAGAGATAAGAAACTACTGAGGCCCTAGAAGCAAATCCTAACTGCTGGAGAGGGCAACCATGAAGCCAATGCTCTCTGAAGATATAAGTAGCTTCTGGGAGCATTAGTCAGAATATGTGCTACATAAGACTTAAGAAAAAAAAAAAAGATATTTGGCATTATTAGTACAACCCAGATTTAACAGAACTGTAATAAGACACTTTTAAAAAATAATAGGCAAGCTGTATGTTGCTGTTTTATAAATTTGCAAGGTACTTCATACCTGGTTTTCATTCTGACAACGTCAAGAATGGCATAAAACTAGTAAGGTGCTGGGGAAATGTAAATATGGTTAATGACATATCAAAAAATATCTGGGAAACACTCATTTGTCCAAGTTTTAGTTTCCAAACATTTGGATCTAAATAGATGATGTAAAAGTAGCAATAAGAAGGCTACCCTGCTTTTTTTCAATTACCAGAAATATTTACACTAAGAATAGGGCATAAAGCCCTATATTTTAAAATTAATATGACTGCATAATTGCCATTTTTTTTATTATCTTAATTTTAAAAATTGTTTTTCTACAGGGAAAGGTGAAACTAAAGTTGTTTTCTCTTTGGGGAAATTGCTAAGAGAAAAGCAGTAATTTATGACTCACTGCCTGGTCTTTACTTCATTCTTACCACTAACAAGATCTGTGCACATATGGAATTCAGTTTGTAAAGGACTTCTCACAGCAAGTACCTTGACTTCCGTTTATGTATCGTCAAGCTTCCAGACACTCCACTTAACTCAGTGAGGAAGTCCCACTAACCAAGAGGTCCCTTCTCTCACTGTTCAAACATTTTGCAACCTGAGAAAATTATGATTAAAAATGATGTACATCTGTAAGTTCATGTGCTCGATGGAGTTGGGCTGCCAGTGAAAGGAAACAAATCAGCTTTTTCTAAATCAGGATTTAGAAAGGATTCAAGACAAAGGCTAATATGGGAAAGGAACGGGAAAGCCACTGGGATAAAAATGATTCCAAGTTTCTAATTCTAATAGGCCAGCATTAATGAGTTGTAAAAGGAACTGTCTTTCCGGCGAGGTGTCCTCTGTACACTTCGAGATTCTGTCTAAGCCCCTCTCATCCCCACCCCCAGGACAATGCTGTATAACTTCCTTAAAGACCATTATTTGTTTCAATAACGCACACAACTAGCATTTGAATAGTTATACAGGAATTGATCCTTCCATCAACCACAGGAGACAGGCATTGTTACCACCTTCATCTTGCAGGTGAAGGAACTAAGGTCCCAAGAGGTTAACAGACTGACTTCTCCAAATCAGAGACACTGGACTTCAGGGCTTCTGGCTGAAAATGCACCCAAGCGTTCTCCTTTCTCTCCAAGATAGTCCAAGCACCTTTAAGAAGGAAACTAACTCAAGCAGTTGCACTGTGGGCTCTGGGCAGAAGTGATATGGTGTGAACTAAGTAACGTGAACGAGAAATGAGGAAGGGTGGCGTGTAACCTGAAGGAAAGGCATGTTTTCTGGTAGGGAAGAATTTTATGAAGATCTAAGAGGGTGGAAGAGAAAGAAGGGACTGCGACGTGACTGTTACTGTTCTGCTTTGTCTGTTTCCTCTGGGGAAGGGAAACGACACTTTCCTTGAGTTTAATGAGACCGAGCTCTCTTTCAGCTCAGAGTCTGCTGAACTGGTACATGAAAAAGCTAGGCCATTGAGAATTTTACTTACTAGCTCCCCCTAAAGCAGAGCCAAGGACCCTTGGACCTGGAACGGACCGCAGATTTAGTGGTTTTCAAACAGTGTCCCAAGGAACCAACCCTAGGATAAGCTTCTGGGGTTCCAATAAATATCGGTTTCCAATTTAAGCTTTTAAAATTATTGAAACTAATTTAAAATTTTAAAATGTGGACCCTCAGCTCTGTTATATATAAAATGTCAACTCACTGGAAACCACTGATGGGTTAACTTGAGTTAACAAGTTAATTCGGTTTTGTGTATCACTTGTGATGCAGTTCTCCCTGCCTCTTAGGAGTGGCAGAGTTCTAGTAACGTGTCATTAATAAGGAAGTGCTTGGCTGTACACTGATCTTTCCAAAAATTCAGGCCTGTGCATGTTAAAACTGTACGATTATGGTACGACTAAGGTCTGTAGGTATGCCTCAAATCAGGCTTTCTCAACCTCAGCACCACTGACATTCTAGGCTGGGTAATTTGCTGTGGGTGACCGTCCTGCAAACGGTAGGACGCTTAGCAGCATCCCTGGTCTCTAGCTACTAGATGCCAATAGCACTTCCCAGTCGTGGAAACAAAAGTTTCTCTAGACATTGCCTTACTCTCCTCCGAGCACGCCTCTGGTTGAGGACCACTGCCTTAAATTAGGTGCCAGGGTAGTTTCAGGTGTATCTGCTTTGGTGAAGCTTCTGATCGTGGGTAACAGCCACACAGAAATATGTAGATACACATATTTGGTTCTGCCCACTTAATATGGGCCAGGGAGTATGCTGTTTCCTTGGATTAATTTATCTGATCCTCTCAACGACCCTCTGAAGTAGTTACTATCATTATCTCCATCTCATAGGTGAAGAATCTGAAACTAGCAAGATTAAATAAACTTCCAAATAACGGTTAACTGAGTGATAACCAAGTAGCTAAAATAGAATTATCGATGGCTTTAGTACATGTTGAAAGTTTGGGGTGCTTTTGTCTGGTCTTTATTATGATAAGGAATAAGGGCAATTGCTAAATGTTGTCAACTTTGAAGCAAAAACTTTTTATTACTGTACTCTTCTTTCAAGCAGCTGAATACATTTAATTAAAGGGACCCTGAGATTACGAGGTGAATTGTTTAAAATCTTATCTCATTTGCCACAATGTCCCTGTGTAAATGGTATTTCTTGAAGCTGCAATCAGCAAAATAAGTTTAGAAATACACTAGATGCTTATACTGCTGTAAGACCTCATCTTAACATAACACTAATTTCATGTGTGTGGGAGTATCGCTTAGCAACTTTTTTCTAATCGCTGGACTTTTAAAATAAATAAATATAATACATGAGAACCTAAAAACTAAAGTTAAATTTAAAAATACATTAAACTACATATTCTTCGTGTTTTGTATATTGAGTCTGCCCTTAAGATTTTGTTTGGAAAAAAATGGGTTTAATGTTTGAAAACCAACAAACAAAATGAAAACCATTACTGTTTTCCACTCCCTTATTTTACAATAAGAAAACACAGTCTCAGAGAAGGATAGGACCTTTTTAAAACCACACAGCTCATTCATGATAGACTCAGAATCAGAGCTCAACTCTCCAGATTACAAAGCAGGGCTGTTATAACTACCCAAGTTCCCTTGTAAGTGTATGTAAGGATGTATGATCCGTCTGGGGACCTGGGATTTTTTTGACAACTTGATGCACTTTGGGTGAGAAGAAAATAAATTGCCTTCGGAAATCATAAGGAAAGCCGAGATTTCATTAAATAATAATTAATAACAGTGAAGCATATTATATTCAAATAGAAAGTTTAAAACATTAGCTAAATATTTTCAAACGTTGCTCTCTCATAAGGTAAACTACTTAACTGGCCTTAAGCAGTTTTATATTTAGTGTTTAGCGGAGTTTTAACCATCTTATATTTCTCATTATATTTCATTATATCTTTTATCCCCACCTGAGCTAATCCTCGGTCACACTTCAGTGTCTATGTCTGCAGACCAGGGCCGCGCAGGTCCCCTGTGACAGCCACTGAGATTATAGACAGAGCGACAAAGGGAAAACAAAAGAGCCTTTGGAGCAGGGAGGGTAATAACAATAAGCAGCGCCACCGAACTTTAAAATAAATAAATAAGGCTTTTCTCCGTGAACGAAACTACTAGAAGCCGCACATAATAAGCAAGAGCGGCTATCTGCTGGAATCCACTTAACAGACAGGATATCTCCCTTGTCAAAAGCAGGAAGGACCAGTCCTGGAAAACCGATCAAGCCTCTAGCCGGGAGGAGATGGGAGAGAAAGCTGCATTTTAAATTCACGCTATTAACACATCCAAAGAATGAGCTGTAGGAACAGCCGTGGAGTGATTTGCATGTAAGAACAGCTTGAGGTGACTTGAGACTGGAAAAAAAGAAAACCTAAAGATTGGATCATATATTTCCAACACTCTTCAGGGAAGTCGGTGACCATCTGCCCCAAATGACATCTGCTCTGGATTGTTACACTTGTCATTTTAAATGACTATACTGACATTCTGGTTCATACATTGGTATTTTAATGTGTTTTTGTCTTTGTGGAACACCCAGTGAGTCTGAAGAACTCTGGGCGTTGCAAGGAGACTGCAAAATGGTCCTCATGATCCCTTCTGCCTGCAAACCCACCCCTTTTGCCATGTGACTGCACGGCTCTTCCCATCAACAGGTGGAGCAGATTATCCCACCCTTTGAATCTGGGTTGAAGTGGCTGGATTTGGTCACTGGAAGGTGGTGGATGTGATGCCGCTGGACCAGCTTTGAGCCCAGCCTCCTGGAGCACTTCTGCTCTCTCCTTTGGAAGCCAGCTGCCGTGTGGGTGAGCCCAGGCTAACACACTGAAGGATGGGACACCCTGGGGGACAGAGAGAAGCCCTCCCAGCTGGGACCCACCTAGACCAGCCATGCCCTGGCAACCTGGCAAGGTGCTGCAGATGGATGAGTCAGCCCAGAAGAGACCAGAAAAAGCACACCGGTCAGCCATGCCCAACTGCCAATCCCCAAACTCGTAAGCTAAGTAAATGGCTATTGTGTTGAGCTGCTAAACTGTGGACCGGTTTGTTACTTAACTCCCTGTGTGACCGACTCTAGTTCCTAGATTTGGCCCCAGAAGCTGAGGTCCCGGCCAACGGCAAGGTGCTCACACCCTTTGAGGCTCCCTTTGAACAGCCTGTTTTCTTCCCATGGACCACCTCTTTCTTCCGTACTCTTTATGGCACTAGGAGCTGGTTGTGACTTTGTAAATCTTTTCTTTTTTAAGTTAATCTTTATTTATTTATTTTTGGCTGCGTTGGGTCTTCGTTTCTGTGCGAGGACTTTCTCTAGTTGCGGCAAGCGGGGGCCACTCTTCATCGCGGTGCGCGGGCCTCTCACTGTCGCGGCCTCTCTTGTTGCGGAGCACAGGTTCCAGACGCGCAGGCTCAGCAGTTGCGGCTCACGGGCCCAGTTGCTCCGCGGCATGTGGGATCTTCCCAGACCAGAGCTCGAACCCATGTCCCCTGCATTGGCAGGCAGATTCTCACACTGCACTACCAGGGAAGCCCTTTAAATCTTTTTTAAGTGAAGTAATACCACAACCTCTGAAAACCTGCCTCCCAGAGTATATATGACTAATGGAATACCTTTCTTATCATCTACCACGGAATACATTGTGAATGATACAAAGACATTATAAAGGAAACATCATCCCCTGCCGCTGCCCCTCCCCACCCCCCTTAGCAATCTGAAACATAGTTGAAGTGGCAAGGCTAAGACACAAGCAGTAATGCAAGGATCAACTTGGATGTTAAGATTCTAAGTATCATTGGAGCAGGCAGTAGGGGTGGATATCACAGCAATAAGACGCAATGTTGCTAGAAATTCTCTACGAAGATACGGAACCACTGGGGGTCAGAGATGCATTAAACTAGTTATTTTGTGGGGGTTTTCGGGCCACACCGCACAGCATGAGGGATCTTACTTAGTTCCCGGACCAGAGATCGAACCTGTACCGTCTGCAGTGGAAGCGCAGAGTCCTAGCCACTGCACCTCCAGGGAAGTCCCTAGTTATTTTGGTTTTAATAACATTATTAATTCTTTTTAGAACCCCCCCTCCCCCATTTTACCTAACAGGAGGAAGATTTATGGAACTCCATGGTTCCAGTGACCAGACTCCTGCAACATGAGGGAAGGCAGGTAAATGGAAATGGGGGGCAGGGGGAGTGAGTACCAGCTGGCGATGACTCAGCATTTTTCTTGAGAGGAGTGGGGATACCATTACTCAGGAGAAGGAAGCCAGGCAGGGGCACAACCTGATCCCAGAGGTATCAGAAGAGTCCATAAACGCCTTGGAGGCCTGGCGGAGGGGAGGGAGGGTCCTGGGGTGGAGGAAGCATCCGGGAGGGAGCTGGTGGGCCAGGAAAGCCCACGCTCGAGGGATGGATTGTGGGTGTATTTTGAAGACACACAAAAATTTAACCAGATTAGTGACTGAATTAGCATGCATTAAAAACGATGTCATGGTTTGAAGCCAAGGAAAATAAACAGTGAAGCAGACGGAGGTCAAAAGACAGTTCACTCAATTGACAAAAAAAAAAAAAAAAAAAA
>NW_020185337.1:2998283-3024743 GCF_003031525.2 Neophocaena asiaeorientalis asiaeorientalis | reverse complement strand
AAAAAAAAAAAAAAATTAGGTAATAGCTTATTAAGTGTTTAGGCAGTGCTGAATCTCTGCTCTATCCCTCGGTCGCCAAAACCTACTAAGCCTCAGCTTCCTCATCTATAAAATAGGTTTAACATTAACAGGGCTGTTGGGAGGGTTAACTGAGAAATTACATCAAGTTGTTGGCACCGCCCCTGGCTCACTGGAAACCCTTCTGATTAGTAATAAGGTAAGGCTCAGGATAACAATAGTAGAAGTTGTAACAACAGTAACAACAGTAGTGAGTGGAAGAAAATGTACTTCTGAGGGAAGGAAGAAAATGACCTGGATTCAGTTGTGCAGAAGCATAGAGTTTGAACAATTTTCCCAAGAGTCTATCAAGGTAAACAACTACTGTGCGGACAATTCTGGAATGAGATGAGCTCTATCCAGCACGGTGAGGAAAGAAACGTCTGGATTCCATTGGCAACCCTTCTAACACTACTGACTTCCAGTCTTGGTTTCCTCAACTACATGCTTGTTACGAGCCATTGAAGACACACTGTAACTGGCTTTACTCTTACTACTTTATCTGCACTAAACAATGCCTGAAAAGCCCACAAGTATTAGCACAACTTCCGGTGGCATCTAACATACGACGTTCAGAGAATGAATGGCTCCCTTGCTGGGGACTCGGACTCTACAAAAACAAGGGCAGAGAACAGAGCCAACCTCCAGTTTCACCACTTCCTTACTTTGTGATTTGGGGGGAGGGGATGCTGGAGTCTGGCTGCCTGGATTAGAATCCCAGTCCCACCGTTATGAGCTGTGTAAACGTGGGCAAGTTTCTTAACCTCTCTGTTTTCATCTGTACAATGGGAATACCAACACTATCTTCCTCTCGGGTTGTTATGAAGTTCAAACGGGTTAAATAGCAAGGCGCAGGCACCACGTAAGTGATTGTTAAGGAAAAATCATAAACAATGAGTCAGTGTCACAAAGTCTCCATCCCTGGAGGCCTGAGCACATGAGTGTGTAACTCCAGGTCCCACTTTCTTGTTACGCCACCTACTCCCTTCTGTGACTCAGATCAGCCCTCATCCCGTGGAGCGGCAAGTGGCTGAAAAACAGGAAAGAGTCACACTGTCCCTCTCATACGAATCACCCACCAGGTTCGGTAAAATCCAGGATTTCAATAGGACATTTGGGCTGCCTGCACACATGACGGCCCACAATGTGGCTTCTGACACCAGGAATTTTAGTCAAGTGATCAGTGAGTGCCCATCATGAGAAAAGTCAGGCAGGATTAAAAAAGGGCCAAACTGAAGATACAGAGGAAGACTGCCAAAAATAAACCCACTGAGGGAAGGCACGCTTAGGTGTGGGGAGGGCCCCAGCTAATGGCACTAAAGCCTGAGGGCATGAATGGCAGAAGGCTGGCACTTCCTTGGTAGAAGGTTGCTAAGATGTTTGACAGAAAGCCAATCAGAGCCACCCGGTAATAAGGATGCCTAGTTAACCGGCATCTCCCGGCCCCCTCCTTCTTCAGCAGCACAAACAAAGGTATCACAGGATAAGGAGCCGCCCTTTACAGACAAACCGTATTGTAACTACAGATGCATAACATTATGGGAAAGAGATGGAGGTGGCAGAACAAAGGCCCACGGGAAACCGCAAGATACAACACAAACATTCACCAGCTCCCCTTCGTTTATTCAAGAGAACCTTTGCCATTTTACCACTGAGCTCCTAACACATTCGAAACAATTCAGCCTGGACCCATTTGCAAGTCACTGTTTTCCGAAGTCCACCTCTCATGGTTAAGATGTTTCGGCCCCAATTTTATGAAATTAATAGAATATGGGAGACAGGATAAATTTTTCTGGCCAGTTTCCAAACTAAAAATAGTTGAAATGACTTGTATCTTTTATTTTCAAAAAACCAAGTACAAAAAGATAAAAAGATATTCCCAGCCAACAACTGAGGTGCCAAGTTTCTGTCAACCGCTTGGTTCTAATTTGGAGAATTAGATTTAAATGTGATATCTTGAAAAGTGTAGTTTTCAGAAAGAGAAACGATGTAAGCCCACAGCAGGCAACTTTTAATCAGGCGTCTAATGATGGTACTCCCAGTTCCTAGATGTTCTAGATGAGTCTCGAGACTTTCTAATTCAAACTGGAGAACATCAAGATGCTTCTTTTAATTCTCCTGTCATGTGGCTCCACGAGGGAAAACATGGGGCTCAATGACCATGACTCACCCAGGCCTCCAGTTCATGTTAACCTTGGCCTATAGTGAATGCCTCAGACCCATCCCGAACCACCAGGCCCTTTTCATGGTCTTGGATAGAAAGTGAGGGAAGAGAGTTGCACTGAAAAACTATAGGTGTACTGAAAAAACAACAAACACAAAAACAGGTACCAAATTTATCTTCCACATCAGTGGTCCTTAGTCCTGGCTGCATTTTAGAATCGTTTGAGGATTTTAAAGAAAACACCAATGTCTAGGGACTTCCCTGGTGGTCCAGTGGTTAAGACTTTCACTGCAGGGGGCACAGGTTCAATCCCCAGTTGGGGAACTAATATCCCGCATGCCACGCAGTGTGGCCAAAAAAAAAAAAGAAAACACCAATGTCTAGGTCTAGGTCCTATCCTAGACCAACTGAATCATAATTTCTGGCAGTGGGGTTGGACCCTGGCATTTAAAAAAAAAAAACAACTCCCCAGGCAAGTCTAATGTCAGTCAAGGTGAGAACTGCTACTGGATAAAGGAGAGAAGGCACAGAAACAGTAGGAATTTAATCTCCTCTCCCCTGCATAGCCCCAGTCACGCGGCTACTGAATCCCTTGCCCTGACATGCGACAGTCTGCATCTGCCTTTTGGCTCTCAAGAAAGATCGATGCAAATATGCAGGGCTGCAGCCCTCAAAGGCCTGCCTCCTAGGCTGAAACTTGGAGCAGAGTTTGCAAAATTATCTTTTCCAACAGCCCAGAAAGCCAGCAGCAGGGACTGTCCCATCCTCTTCCCTGAATCAGTTATGGTGCTAAGCCTGGAAAGCCTTGGTCCTAGGGAACAAGGCTAATCTTGAAGGACGAAGGAATGTTAAGTGTGGGCTCAGGCAGAAGAAGAGTAGACGGTTCAGGGAAGGGGTATGATTTCACAATCACAGACACTAGGAAACCTCAAAACGGGGGTAGGGAGGGAAGGATTTAGAGTCCTTTTAAAAGAAGATTCCAGGGCTTCCCTGGTGGCGCAGTGGTTAAGAATCTGCCTGCCAATGCAGGGGACAAGGGTTCGAGCTCTGCTGGGAAGATCCTACATGCTGTGGAGCAACTAAGCCCGTGCGCCACAACTACTGAGCCTGCGCTCTAGAGCCCGCGCGCCACAACGACTGAAGCCCGTGCACCTGGAGCCTCTGCTCCTCAGCAAGAGAAGCCACCGCGATGAGAAGCCCGCGCACTGCAACAAAGAGTAGCCCCCTCTCGCCGCAACTAGAGAAAGTCTGCACACAGCAACAAAGACCCAACGCAGCCATAAATAAATAAAATAAATTTAAAAAAAATAGTAAGCATCCTTTACACATTTATAAGGTTTAAAAAAAAAAAAAGAGGATTCCACCAGTGATTTTTAATCCAGTGGGAGCAAGAAAGACTCCCCTTAATCACCAAGCAAGAAAGAATCAAGTGTTTTCCATCTCTCTTTTGGAAACAAGAAGGTATGGACACGCTTGAATTTGCCACTGTGCTCCGGTTCTGCAGACTGTGATGTGGCTGGCACAGAGACTCCCAGCCCCCGTGTCCACAAACAGCTGCACCCTAGAGTCCCAGCAGGTGCACACACAGAGTCCAGCTCAAAAATTCACGGCAAGAACAATGGCGCCGTTATGATGCCTAGGGACAAGGCCTGATGCTAACCCGACATCTGATAAGGGAAAGAGCTAGAAACTCAGGCACAGCTCCCCGGGATCTGGCCTTTTGGTCCCGGGATCACAGTCCAGACACAGCCAGGTAGAAAACCACAATGACGGCAGCTATCAATTCTAGAGGCTGACCAACTAGAGAGTGAGTGGAAGAAAAATAAATAAATAATGCCTCCCCACCTCCGGAAAATGTATTCCTTTCCTTTTCCCGTGGGCTGCATTGCCACTGTCACCAAGTTTACATTTACATCCAAATATGCACACACACAAAAAAATTACCAATGCATCTCACTCCCCGGTGACTTTGTAACAGGTTGCTAGGTAACAGTGCACACAAGTCAGGTTTCAGGACCTCTAGTAAGCCACCATAAAATAGCTGCGCGGGCCTTTTGCATAAACAGCGTGCATTTGTTATCTGTTTTCTTATGCCAACTGATCAGTCAGTAAATACTGCGACTGCCAAACCCGTAAACAAGTCCCCGTCAATAGCCGACTGAGAAAACAGATCACAGTATAAGGCCTGGGTGCACAGTTTTTCACCCCAACCTACCGACTGGCTTCTCCTCTTGTGTTTTTCCTGTTTGCAAGCCTGGCTCCCAGAAGCCACAGGCCTTATCTTGTGCTCCCTGAGACTGGGTCTGGGGCTAATTACAGCCTGATGCTGGGCACTCACAGCTGAGCTCCGCAGGAATTGTGTACCATCAAACCTTCCTCCACCCCCCTCACCTTCCTCAGGATTAAAAACTTTCTGGAGTCCTGGAGTAAAGGGAGTACCCTCTTCCTAAGAGTTACTAACCCCATACTGAGTTTCCCCTGTCTGCTAAGTAAGGAAATGTCCCCGTTTGTTTCTAAGCTATGCTAAGTGAATATGCTATTGCATTCCTTGGGAAAGTGCTAGAAGAGCCCAGAAAAGGAGCCCCTTTTGCTCTGACATTGGTGGGAAGAACCAGAAGATCTCAGAAGAAGAGCCAGAGATCTCCCAGAAGTGAAAACTAAAGGATCAGCGGCGAAAGGAAAACCAGAAGCCTGAATTTCCCCCACATTTTCAAAAACGTTTAAATACAAAAAGCAGAGTCTCAAAGATCACACGTCCCCCTAGGTTGGGATACAAGAGGAGAAGACAAGGGAAGACCGTTCTCCACTGCCATGGTTGAATTCCTGACACCGGATCATTTCCGGTGTAGGACGAGCTCACTCATCTTGCAGGGTGGGATGCCTCCCTGTAACATTTCCATCTCAGTTCTTTCTGCCGTGCCTCATTTCCATCCCCTGCCTTTCCTCATTTCTCCCAACCAGCGCTGTGCACTCCTGAGGGGCAAAGACCTGGGGTGATGGGGACATTCCAGAAGACCTGACTGAAGTGTCACTGAGCAAAGGGACTTCAGAGTGAAGCAGAACCTCGAATTCACCTGGCGATGACATTTAGTGAAATGCAACTCACAGTCCATTTAAAGGAAGGTGGTGACCAATTATTCTCCATTTAAAAGGGTATTGTCAATCTCCAAAGAGCTGAAATGGCATTTGGAAATCATCCTGGGGACTGCCATCTTCACTGAAAGACAGAACCAATTCTCAGCCGACCTTTCCCCACCCTCCACATCTCTTTTAAAATTTAAAATCAGACATTAAAAAATATAATGAGTAGCAGCACAGACCCACAACATGTTTTCTCATTCCAAAACGTCAGGAAAAACAGCGCTCCCTCAGCATCTCTACACCCGCTCATTCAACTCCACAACTTAAGGAATTGAGGGGAAAAAAAAGAAAAAAACTAAAAGAAACATCATGCATAATTTGATGGTGAAGGTGATATCAATTAGTAATAAGTTTTGAAAACATACTCCATCTTTTTTCTAAAAGGCACTGGGGCAGTTGCAAAAGAATGTTTAAAAAAATTTTTTTTTTCTAATTACACTTTACATGAGGTACCTGGAGTACTTATGTTCATAGAGACAGAAAATAGAATAATGGTTACCAGGGGCAGAGGGGAGGGTGGAATGGGGAATTCTTGGTTAATGGGTACAAGGTTTCAGTTTGGGAGGATGAAAAAGTTCCAGAGATGGATGGTGGTGATGATTACACAACAATGTGAATGTACTTAATGCCAAAGAACTGTATACTTAAAAATGGTTAAAATGATACATTTCATGTTAGGTATATTTTACCACAATAAAAGAACTTTCCATTAGAAAAAACAAAATTTAAAGATAATTTTATCAGTTGCTCAAATTTTAAAACTCTATAATTCCTAATAGTAGTCTCTCTGTACATGTCCTTTAAAAATCTTTTAAATCAAGGCAATAAAGAACTTGAATAACACAAAGCAAGATGACCCATACAAGCACTTTAAAGAACCCAACGGAGAGACAAGTTAAAATGACTCAAGGTCACACAAAGAACTGTCACCAACCTGGCTCACGCTGTGGCCTGTCCCCCACAACAAGAACTCATAAAGGGGGAAAACCAGAAAGAAATCAACAATCCCTGTTGTTTTTAGACCCAAACCACAGCCATGCCTACTTCCAAAGGACTGCAAAAAACAAGTCTCAAGGAGAAAATGTATGAGCGTGCAGACGACTGGAATCTCAAGCGATCTTGAAATCACTTAGTCCTACCAGCTCATTTTCTAGATGAGAATACTGGTAGAGGCATAGAGAAGAGAGAGAGAGAGAGAGGACAACCCTCTTCAAGTACCTGACAGCTTCATGAGAAAATCAGACGCCATCTTAACCGAGATGTCCTGGCTGAACAACGCGGACGCACTGTTGGCTGCATACTCGGAGGGCTCTCTCAGCTTCGTGTGGTTGGCCGGCCTGTCGGTAGCATTCAGAGTAAAGGAGGTTGGCAGGCCATTATCTTCCTTGGGCTCCTCCTTCACCAGCAAAGGCGAGACGCCAGCCCCACCCTGGCTAGTCCTCTCTGGAGTGCTGGACGTCATCATGGTCCCCACTAGCTCTGTCCCTCCTCCTTCCCTTTGCTGCCCCAGGCAGGCACTGTCACTGAGGTGGGGAGATCCCTTGACATCGGGGTCTGGGATCTCCTCCTTCACCTTGGCTTCTGTCCTCAGGAAGTGCTGATGGCAACGCATGTGGAGTTTCAGGCTGAAGTGACGGGAGGAAGTGAAAGGGCAGAGCTGGCACTGAAAGGTCTCTCCCCGGTCCTGGTGCTGATGAACCTGGCGGAGAAGCAAGAAGAGTGAGCTAGCCACTGTGTGCTGATGCAAAACGCCCTGCTGTACATCCGTGCTACTCAGCAACGATTTCCGCACGGTACAAAGGGCCGGCCCAGGGAATCTCATCGCTAGAGGAGCACTTCATTACGTGCTTCAGGTCGTGAGGGCCATCCCTAAACATAAAGCAGGTCCACGCAGGTTAAGAATCCATTAGTAAAGCCATACTCACGACTGAGGATGCTGTCTGCCAATGGAGGCCGTCTGGGGGAGAATCCTCCTAATATGCTAGTCATCCCATCTCGGTTGATGTCTTCAGAGAAAACATTATAAACCCAGCACAATTTGAACTTACATACTTACTAGTTGGGGGTCAACAGAGGTAACCTGTCAAGTAATATAAATACCCTGCAGGGACCCAATTATTACCACCCAGAGAATTAGTTACGTTTTGCAAACATGATTTCCATTTTCAAAAATGCTTCTCTAGGTAATTAAGAATGTGGAAAATAATGCCTCCAGGGTATTCCCATTTCATAGACAGAGAAACTGAGACCCCAAAGCACGTGGCTAGAGCAAAATGACATATAAAGGAAGCAGAGGGGGACGAAAACCAGGGGCTGATGCCCACCAAGCTGTCTCAGAAAGATGGAACCAGTGTTTCCAAACGTGGTTCTGTCTGCAATGAAAGAATGCAGACTTTTAAACACAGTTCCAGCCTTGCCTGCACAGTACCTGTAAAAATGGCTAGGAACCTTTTTCTTACTTCCTGCCACAATCAAATTTAGTGCTTGAAAAAGTGAGGAAATCATTGCATTGGCCCGAGCGAGGCTTGGAGCTGGCAGGTGCTCATAAGCTTGTAACTTCCCCATTCATCTCTGCCAATGTACTTCAGGGCTGACCTGCTCCACCCTGCTATTTCAGGACTGGCCCTCCCTTGAGTAGAAACTGCCAATGGTGGAGATTTGGGCCAAGAGATTTGGGGAGTTGTGTGATTTTGGACAAACGAGTGGTTGGAATTCAAAACCCAAGTCAAACCGACCTCTCATCTTTGAGAGGTGATCTAGGCAGGATTTGAATCCAGGTCTAAGGAAGGTTAAAGGTTAAAGATTCCTTAATCCACTGGGCCACCTGGCCCCTCTACGCGGGCTTCCTTTCCAAGAGTGCAAGTTTTACTACAGCCGTTTATGCGTTCTGAGTACAATCCAAAAGCATTATTCACCAGCCAAAACATACTTTTAAATAATGTTGAGTGACCAACGAAAGCAAAGAAATTAAAAGTTAATGGTGAGATCCTGTCGCTACAGCACCCCACTGTGGCTTTTTGAAAAAAACAACAGAAGAGATTCTGGGTCCCCCAAAGCCTGAATTTCTCCACAGAGATAACCGTATACACTTAAATTCAGTTACAGCAAAGCCTTGCTCATTAAAAGGCTTCCCCTCTGCAACCTCGGGAGGGGCTGGAATGGGGGGGGACACACACTCTTTGTCACCAGCTGTTAACCGTCTCTGTTCTTTCGCAACAAAGGGACTTCGCTCTGGAGTGGAGCAGTTCATTTACTTTCTCACTCACAGAATCGGGAAGCTTCCCCACCCTCTCCTCCAACCAGTTCACACAGGAGCAAGCACCTTGGGGGGGCCTCAGGTCACAGCCCCAGGGGACCCTGACAGGTGCCAGCCACAGCTCGCCCCGGAACCAGGTGGCAAAGGTCATGAGGCTGAAAGCTTCCAGCGTCCCTGGGAGCAGTGCGGTGGGGCAGATTCCATTTCAGGAGTGTCCTGACATCTATTGCCCCGGGAGAGGACAGGAGCTAATCCAAGAACAGAAGCTCCGGAAGCAGCTTCTGGAAAAAGGAAAAGGACAGAGCCCATGTTCTAAAATCAAACAGGGAGCCCTGGATTCAAAAGCGTCTGTGCCCAAGTCCTGTATGCGGTTCCTCTTCCACCCGATACTGGCCTGGCTGTATTTAGTGGCAGAAAAATGAGTGACCGTTGAAAAGAAAAACAGTGGATGAAGTGTTGACGGTCACACTTAGAATTTTATTAGAGCTAGACCTTCCCGGAGGGGCGAGAGCTCGCATTTGGCCTTGGAGGGAAGGCTCTCCCCTGCTCTCCCGACAGAAAGGGATCATCTGTACTCTCTTTAGCCCGACATCGGCTTAAAAACCCCTCTTGGTCGGCTACTGTCGAGAAACACTTGACTAAAGCGTGTCATTCTTTCCAGGTCCCATAGAGACCTGCTTTCTGCAGGTCATCCTTCACAGAGAGAGTATGTCACCACCCCAAGAGGTGGGAAGTATAAGGACTGTTGCATCACTGGGTCTACCTCCTGGTAGCAGCTGGACAAACACGAGGACACTTCGGGAAATATCTCCACCTCACTGAGGGGACAAGGCAGGCTGCGAGGGGGCTTACCTAGGAGTCAGCTCCTTAGCTGGCAGGCCTGAGACTAGAAAAAGTCGGCGCCCTGACCCTTGCCTATTTCTTGCCGTTTCTTCACCCGTGTTCCCGATCTCAGCCCTCCACACCTTCTCTGTTCAATTTTAGCTTATGAATTCCGCATTTAATTCCTGTACGCTCGCTCATCCAGGAAAGTTGTAAAAGACTTAATGGAAATCTAAGATAACCCCGAGGAAGCTGGAGGCATTTACAAGCTCCTTCCGCAGCAAGCCATAAAAACATTTGCGTGATATATGGAGGAGGAAAGGCAGGCTTTCAGAAAATTGTACAGTGCCTGAACCCAGTAAGTACTGTAGTTGTTGAACAAATAAAGTAGAATCCCGTTCTTCCTTAAGTAGCTTTATGTAATCAATACAGAAGATTAGGATGATAATGGTTATTTCTGCGTGATGGGATTAAGGGCCAGTTTCAGATTCTTTTTATCAGTATTTTCTAAATTCTCAACACGAAAGCTATGTCATGAAGAGAGAAAAGCAATAAAATTTAGAGTAATTCTTTCATGCCATGTCATCGACTTATTTCTAAGTGTAAATATATATTCAGATGGCTTTCGGATAATAATTACTACAGTAGCTGTATTTATTGAGTGTTTCTCCACGCTGGGCATCATATTAAGTGCTTTATATCCGTTATCTCATTTAACCCTTATAACAAGCCCGTGAGCTAGATCGTATGATTAGTATCTCCACGAGCGGAAACGGAGCCTTGCAGAGGTTAAATGATTCACCCAAAGCTCCGCAGCTACTGAAAGTCATGGAACCGAGATTCTAACTGAGGTGTTTTTTTTTTTTACCACGCAGTTTGAGATCTTAATCTATAGGCTATACTGCCCCTACTTCTGAGGTAGGACTTGTTTTAGAAAATCTATCCATCTTGTAGCCTCTGGTGCACGGAGCAAAGAATATGTATTCCTAAGGCCACAGCTATTATGTTTCTCTGTAGACTATGTTTTCAAAATCTACCAAAATGAAAGTATGTCTCATCAAAATTAAATCATGAATTCTTTGATCAAAGCAAAAAACACGGGCCCATAAGTGAGGTGGAGAACAGAAAAGAAAGCGGACACCATCTGATGAAATTAAACTTGCATAAGCCCCTCTCACACTCCCCTCCTCAAAAGCTCAACAGGTTAGGACACCATGAGTTTGAATAAAGTAGTCATTTCACACCACTGCTTTATTGTACTGGTTATTGATTTGTTCTGAAAGCATTCTAAGACCCCACGACCCACAGAGCCCTGGCTGCTCTCATCTGCAACGCTGTCATGGCTGACGGTCTGTATCATCAAGGCACCCAACTCATCTCCCTGTAGTTTCAGGGTCAGTAGTTCTTGCTATTGAAAACCCAGCTTTTTTTTTTTTTTTTTCCCATGGGTTTATAAATAGGTTGTTTTAAGTGACCCTGAGCTGAAAACAGGCTTACAAGGTGTCAGGCCAGATGCAAGTTTTCTGCTCACTGAAGCTTTAAATTTGCCAGAACTGATTTCTAAACACAGAGTAGGACACGGTAACAAAAACAAATTTTAGTTTTAAAGGCATTTCTTTGGAAGGCTCATCCTGCTAATGAAATCCACTTTGCAGGTGTAAAATAAATGATTTTACGCTGGGAAGAGTTGACAGAGGATGAGAGGGATGCAAGTAAAACACTGAGTCAGCTCAGTAAAATTCAACCAACCAGAACCCCTGGTTAAATGGATTCTGAAAATGAAGGGCCTGCTACTCCCTGGAGACAAAGGCAAATGGTAGAAAACAAATTATATCATGGCTTTAATTTATTTTTTTAATTTTCCAAGCAATTTCCTAAAGTCGGTAGAGGTTCTGTCTGATCATACATTTTTAGATCCACAATTCTAAACAGTGATTACTGATCTATTCAGAAGGATAAGACTGCAACATTTTGAAAAAAGCAAATACCTCAATTATGTACACATGCTCTACTTCTTACGGCAAGAAAGTAAACACTTTATAAGTAATGTCAACAGTGAGACGATATTGCAAACATCAGTGAAAATGATGGTTATTATTATTAAGGTGTTCAACAATAGCTATTGAAATGAAATAACCACCATTGAACACTTCTGTGTCAGATACTTTGCTAATACCTCCTTAAATATTAATGATATCCCTTCCAGATGAACATAATCATTCCCATTTAACAGATGAGAAAATTAAGTCTAAAGACTCATTTGCTCACCACTTAGCTAGTAAGTTATACAATAAGATTTAAAGGCAAGCCTGTCAAATTCAGAAGCCATGCTTTTTTGATCTCTTGGGTTTCCTCTTTGCATTCCTTAGCATTAATAGGGTCTGCTAAAAAGACTGCTAGATGACTAGGTTTCCCCCCAGCTCACATAAGAGTGACACATAGTCTAGTCAATTCCCTATATGCTCATTACAGGCGCAAGCCCCCCAGTTGCTCCTAATAGGACACCGAAAACAATGTCTTTAGATGTTTGCTAAGTGTGATCCCGGGAATTATGATGGCTCAAACACTGTCAGCCTCAAGGGGACTCAGTCTTGTCAGGAGTGGCCCTCAAGCCTCCCACAGGGTGAAAGTTAAAGCCCAGGTGTCTTTCAGTGTCCTCACGGTCCCTGTAAGATGTCTCTGGGTGTGTAAGCTGGATGGCAAAGCAACAGCAGAAGAGGGCATTCCTTCCAGGAAGGGGGGCAGGTCCAGTAATCCTTCCTGAACCCGTCTTTCCCTGCTTCTTGCTCTTCCCCAGCTTTTCCTCCTAGTGCCCCAAAATGCATCACCATGCAAGGCCAGTTAGGCTGTTGCTTCCCAATAGGAAAGGATGGTTCTACACTACGTTTGGATACTGAAGCTGCTCTCTGCTTTAAGTTCTGGGTTGTCGGATGGACTTGAAGACGCTTATAATGAAATCCTTTACAAGATCCTTTTCAATGTGCTTCATTTGCATTGCAATCTACCTTTCAACACGAAGCTCTGGGCATGGATTTGTGCAAGGGCCCGGGCTGCGCCTGCCTCTCCGTGAGGCCCATCCGCAGGTGGCTTACCTTCATGTGGGATTTGAGATTGTCCTTGCGAGCACACCGGAATGGACAGAGCGGACACTGATGGCTTTTTAAACCCGTGTGAATCACCATGTGCCGCTTCCAGTAACTCTTCCTTTTTATAACCAAACCACATATGGGGCACTGGAAAGGTTTTCCGCTTTCCTCTTCTGAAGCTTGGAAGAAGGAGAAAGACAGGAAAATTAAGGAAAACAAACAGGCACATTGCATCCAGTGCTAATTCACATGCATTGCTCTATAAAGAACACTAACAAGGAACTGGGGGGCTTGAGGGGGCTTTTTGTTTGGTTTTGGGGTATTTTTGGTTTGGGTTTTTTGGGTTTTGGGGTTCTGTGGGGTTTGGGGGGGTTGTTTGTTTTTGCTTCGTTTTGTTTTGTTTTTTGCCATTCCAAGACTTTATATCCATGAGGAAGCTTTATTACTGCTTTTCTTCAGGTAGAAACCCACGTTCATCTCAATACTTCCATCTGGGTTCCATTTTTTAGAATCCGATCAACCTGCCTGGGGAAAGCCCTGCTTCCAGAGGCCATCCCACACTTCGGAGCGCATCTGTCCCAGCTCAGCCCAGAGAAGACTGGCTTCAGAGACCTTGTTTTCTGAAGGAAACTGCCAGACTCAAGTTCACATCTGAATTCCTGAACTTGGAAAAGGGTAAGAAATAAAGACAAGTCAAATGGGACGGAGAACGACACCACAGTGAAAACCAAACAGCCGTCATAAACCTCACAAGCCCAGCTCCAGTGGAGACAAATTTCAGGCTCCCACTGCTGACTTGTTTAGTTTCGGCTTCAGCAGATGCTGCTCCCAATTTGGCCATCAGGGGGTCTTAAGGTCAGGGGTTGTCACCCTCTTGTTTCTGTCCCTCGGGTGGCCACTGCCCCCCTCTGCACAGAGGCTGGGCCCCACTACTCACTTTGGGAAGAGCTACAACCGGGCAGCTGCCAATGCTTCCATTTTTTAGGAAATCCAACAAACCAACTACTTCCTCCAAGGAAAGCTGAGGTCACTCTCTCCTCCACCAGCCCCCAAGGGGAGGGTGTCTATTGTGACACTGTGTTGCTACACAGCTAGTCTATCAACTTATACTGCTCAGGGCCACAGTAGTCTCTGCGATTTAGGGATATAGGAAAATGAGTAGAGTTAAGGACTCAGACTGTCTGTTCTTAATCATGAGGAATCAGGAACATTTCCAAACTGATTAAATAAGTTGTAATACGCCCATGAAATAAAACATGAGAAGCCATTTTTTAAAATGAACTAGATCTATAGATGCCAATATAGAAACACATCCAAGATATTACACTTAGTGGATAAAGCAAGAATTGAAACTATGTATCTAGGGAGATTCTATTTTTATTTTCTAAAAAATGGGAATCAATTGCTTCTCAGACCATTAGGTGAAAGGTTGGTAGGGGACTTTCTAAAGGATGAATCAAGCTGACAACACCTAAAACCATTCATCTCAACAGCACTAAAAATGGGACAGACATTGTGTGCCCTCTGATAATCCATCTACGAAATAGTCCTACAAAATATTTAATCAAGCTTCTACATAACTAGTAAATTTACTGGAAATACAGGTTGTTTTTTAGAAATGTTAAACACACCAAGAGGGATGGAATCAGACAAATTCAGAATGTGGGACATTCTGTAGGACAGATGACCCAGTTTCTTCAACAAGTAACTGGCATTTTAAGAAGGGAAGAGGTTATAGATGAAAAGACACTTAAGAGACATATAAAGTAAATGCAAGGTGTGACGCTTATTTTGCTCCTGATTTGAACAAAGCATTATAAAAAGACACTTTTGAGATAATTAAGAAAATACTGATTATAACCCGGGTGTTCCATAATATCATGTAGCAATCGTTGATCCTCTGAAATGTTGTAATAGTTATCGAGGCTATTTGTTTTTAAAGTCCTTATATATATGTAAATATTTACAAGCAAATGAATATGAGGTCTGGGATTTGCTTTTAAATACTTGAGCACAAAAAGAAAAAAAAAGAGGGGAATAAGAAGAATGGGATGAATAAATGAAACGAAAAATATGATACCTTATTTTTAAAAAATATTTTATTTGTATGAGAATTGTCTAGAAGCGTACCCAGGAAAACATTAAGCAGTTCATTTTAAAGGACTGTGGATTAAAGGGAAGGGGTCATGGCGGGAAACTTTTGTTTTCATTGTATATTCGTCTGTACCATTTGAATTTTTTAATATACACATTACTTTCATAATTTTAAAAGGAAATATTCCCAAGTGTAAACTTTAAAAGAATCATATAATGTATTCATGGAGTCAACTGAATCTCCACAGGCAAAGAGCCACTTAAAATGGATGGAATCAGAAGAGTTCTGGAATAAAGTCGGGGCACTCCCAAGATGCCGTTTTTACAGGTGTAGGCAATATTGGTTAGCTCAACCAAGCACCTGGAGAGAGAATCCTCTACCTGAAAAGATACCCTTCAAGTCTGGAAATTCTCCTTGTGATGTGTTCCATCACAAGTATTTCCAAATTTTGATTGGGGGATGGGGTGGGGACTGAGGATTTCCTTTTACTTTAGGGAAAACACACTTTGCAGAGGTCTATAAACACGCTTTTTATAAACCCACACGAGCTTTCCTGCTGTGTCTCGTTGTTGGTTGCCTCTGCTGACCTCTCCTGACCTATCCCTAATTCGGCCTCTCATTTTCTATCCTGCATTGTCATTCCCTCCACTCTGATATCCTGATCACAAAGATGACATGTTGAACAACAGATTTGAGAGAAAAGACTGAATCAGGCCCCTAGGTGAGATTAGTGTCATAAGCCAGAGGGGGGGAAAATGATGATGATGTCTACTTGGGGTTGTAAGAACATCAAAGTAGGCTTCCACTAATTCCCATCTTCAGGAAGTATTTCCTACCGTCTAAACCCTAAGTGGCCTAATTTTACACGATTGTCTGGGAGAGGAGAGAAAAACTGAGATGTCCTCCACTGACCTGAGATTTCCTTGTACATCATAGGAAGGCCATCAAAGGCCATTTACTGACAAGAGGAACACTGCTGGCTTCCCCCAGACAACTTGCTTTGCCTAACGTGATCTATAGGCTTCCTATTTTTTCTGATGCCCTCCCAGCCCCTACCCTAATCACCTATTCGACATAGCAAATGGATCACAGACTACATACACTACATTGAACCCTGCATATTCATATTTCATATAAATATATTTTATTTGGGAGCTATGCTTCCTGAGCTTTAATTAACATCAAAATATATATGCATCGTGCACAAATTAGGGTGTCCTTGGATTGACTGGGAAAAAAGAATTCAAATACTCATACTGAAGAGAAACTAACAGCAAGATATGTAGTCAAATAGCTACACTACTGTAACTATTTGCCATTTTTAACTGATCGCTGCAGGAAAGGAAGACAGAAGCCAATGATAAAAGTAACCAGAATACAAAGATCGAGTTTAAAAATTGGCCAGTAACTTCCCCTGGTAATATTTGCATTTTTATTTATTAAAAAAATTCATATTTTAGTAGGATGCCCTCCACACGTATACGATGTTGTTAACTACTTTAGAGAAAGGCGAAGTAAGGATGGACTCTATTTTGTATGCCAAAATATTTTCAAGGAACTAATAATAGCTGTAAATTTCACTCAAATTTCGAGCCTAAGGAAATAGGACCACTTCCTCAGAATGAACCACACATTCTCGAGGCAACAGGATTGAAGTGTTCATAATTTTACCTAGTTTACAACTGTCCGATGAACAACTTCCCCCAGATACACCACTAGTTAGTACCACTGCAAACAAAACTAAATTCCACCAAATGCTACTAGACCTGGTGGGATGGATAGCTGCTAATTTGCTCCCTTGTTATATCCTAAGTGGTAAGATAATTTGCAAGTGGGTTGTTTCCGCAAACAGACCTTTCCGTACACATCGAAGGAGTTTAAGACGCCAGGTGGCCCTGGGTGTGTTTAATCCCTGCACCATCCGTCCCCACTCTAGGCCCACTAACCTACTAGTGCGTATCTCCGTAGGATGAGCCATCATCCTCCTTCCTAGCAATATACATGGATTTAGCATCTTTCCATGGAATTTCTTGGGCGTGTCTCTCAACTCCTATTTCAGGGAAACAAAACCTATGTTGGCAATGGATGTCACTGGGTCTTTCTGCTGTTACTGACATCAAGATAATCGATGTATATTTTAACAACTGGTAAGCATTCAGTAAAACTAAGAGAGAAGTCTGATATCTTGAAGCAGTCTAAGTTTAAATCACTGGGGAAATATAAGTGAGATCGGTGACAGACAGTTCTGAATCTTGATTAAAAAGTGAATTTTCTAAGGAAGTCCCTCTATGCCGTCATCCCCAGATTACGGCTCTAATAACGATGGACCTAAGGGGAGTATCAGAAGAGGTGACCTGACTTTCTGGACTTTCTCTGCTTTTGCAATAATGTTAATAACATCTCATAAACAGGAATAAAAACAGCAGCCAGGAAACCGTATCTATTGACCCAGGAAATATTCTTAGCTCTCAGCTATATGAGACCAGCTTGCTTCTAAGCATATTTAAATTTTACTCAGGAAAATAAGATGCTTTGGAGACACTCTCTCGGAAACCCGCCTAGCGATTTCTTTTAACGAGGAGCCTGGCATCCTGGGAATCTTGTCGGGCTTCTACAAGAAACTTTGTCTTTAAAATAAAAACCATTTATTTTGTTCTGAGCTGCAACAGAACAGTAGCTTCAAAGAGAATTGAGTCAATGTGTGACATTTATCTTTAGAGCAAATGGACATGATCTTCTCTCTATCGTGTCCCCTTTCAGAGGAGCAGTGTCACATGTGCCGGGGCGCAGGGTCACATGAAAGAAACCTCCTCCTCCAGTGTCACCTCTCCTTGAAGGGGGAAAGGCTACCGAGTGGTGGACTCTTTAAGGAATTAAATACACCATGACCTGGCAACA
The DNA here is from genome assembly GCF_003031525.2 of Neophocaena asiaeorientalis asiaeorientalis. Taxonomy (NCBI): domain Eukaryota; kingdom Metazoa; phylum Chordata; class Mammalia; order Artiodactyla; family Phocoenidae; genus Neophocaena; species Neophocaena asiaeorientalis. The sequence goes on along the minus strand of NW_020185337.1, from coordinate 3,007,224 downwards.
ACCAAATCCTGTTCAAAAAAGACAAATAAGGGCAGACCTAAAAGACACTTTCTTTTTTTCATGGTTTGGACTTCCCTTGACCTAAAGAAGGTCAAAGAAATGCTAGTGTCTAAATGACTCAAGACAGGACTGGCTTTTCTAGCACATCTCCCTTTGTAACTCCAGAATCAACTTTATATGCCCTTTCTGCAACATTTTGAGAAACAGCTTTAAAATGTAAAGCCCCACTTGAAACCGGAATGGTGTGTAACTTATTTCTGTGGATTTAAAAAATTTTTTTGGTTATTATTTGTTTATTTAAGTAGTAGGCAACAGAAACCTTTTCCCTGCTGTGAGAAGTCGGTCCACCTACCTATTTTGAATTAAACTAAGATTTCTTTCTAAAGTAAAGGAAAAAAATAATCACGAGAACTGTTTAGAAGCATGGGTGACAGCTCTCACTGCATTCCCATAATGCTTTTTAGGTAAAGTCAAGTCACATCTAAATCCAGCCCCCAGGTCGCCCTGAAACCAACAGTACCGTGTGGAGAAAGGGAGAGGAGGGGGCAGACAGAGAAGACCCACCTTCCCTTCCACTCCTCAGATTCAAAAACCAGTGATTCAAGTGACGCCAGCCAAATTATCTCTCCATGGTACAAAGTAAATAACAAAATCAGATATTCTATCAACTTCTTAATCCATAATCCAGTTAGGATGCTAGGAGGTGATGACATTCACTTTAAGTGAAAAGTGCACAGCGGCACCCCCTCTCCTATTTCCAGTCCATGCAATAAGGAACAGAACTTGTCCACCAACCTAAATGTCCATCAACTGATGAATGGATAAAGAAGATGTGGTGTATATATATATATATATACATATATATATATGTATATATATATATACACACACACACACATACATACATACATACATACACACACACACACACACACACACACACACACACACGTACACAATGGAATATTACTCAGCCATTAAACAGAATGAAATAATGCCATTGGCAGCAACATGGGTGGACCTAGAGATTATCATACTAGGTAAAGAAAGTCAGACAGAAAGACAAATATCACGTGATATCGCTTATATGTGGAATCTAACTTATTTACAAAACAAATAGACTCACAGACATAGAAAACAAACTTACGGTTACCAAAGGGGAAAGGAATGGAAGGATTAATTAGGAGTAAAGGATTTACAGATACATATCACTATACATAAAATAGATAAACGACAGGGATTTACTGTATAGCACAGGGAACTATATTCAACATCTTGTAATAACCTATAATGGAAAAGAATCTGAAGCTGTACACCTGAAACTAACACAATATTGTAAAGCAACTATGGTTTAATAAATAAAAGTTTTAAAGAAACATAACTTGAATTTAGGATGAGCCCACATGGACACACAGGGGATCGTTTCAAGAGCCCTCGTGTTTCTCTTTGCAGCGATCTTTTCTCTTGTGTGAGTTTTACCAAATGAATGTTTTGTTTTGTTTTGTTTTTTAATACAATCACTCAGTCAATGGAGCCGCTTTGCCAAGTCTAGGACTGTGAACAGAGGCATGTGGAAAACAGGGGATACAGGTCCCTGTCCATCAGCAAAAAGGGTGGCAGAGCCCCATTCTGAGAAGCTCTTTTCCCTCCTCTTTCAGTTGGAACATGTTCATTGATTCAAATATTAAGTGTTTCAGCAACAGAATAAATTCAGTAAAGAAAAAAGAAAAAATCAATTTCGTATAGATCTTCATATTCAATTCCACTGAGAAGCCTGTGGAGGTATGGGCATGGATTAAGTGCATTTAAACCAAAAAGGGAGCACATCTCATCCCTAGAGTGTAGATCCTCCAACGAAACAGGCAAACAGTCTATCGCCCACCCTGGAAGCTCATGACCTTTCTCCCATCTTCACGTGCATCTAGTCACTTGAGTGAAAAGATCACACTTCATAACTATTGCTGGTTACACCCAAGACACTTGAAAATGACAAAGCCATTAGAGTCTGCCGTCAGGAGACAGTTTTATCAGTTCCCTCTTTCCAAGCCTTTAGCCAACTAAAGTTTATTACTAAATTTGTGTAAGCTTTTCCTAGTAACTAATGTCAAGGTGAATTTACAGGAGAAACGTCATTAATACAGTTATTTAACAACCAGATGGAGAATACTTATAAAGTGACATTTTACACAGATGGCCATACCTCTCTTTCTGCTGCTACCCCTAAATGAAATTTCTGTAAACCAGGAGTGATCTATTCCCTTGCAGAATTACCCCACTCCCTCTGCTTGTCCCCCTTTTCCTAATTTTAGCCATTTTTCTCTTTATTTCCCCAGATGGCGAGTGAGAAGTGAAGAGTAGGGAAACTCAGAATTGATCAACATTCCAGGATTTTACTGACACTTCAGAAACCCTGGACTGAGCAGTTTGGATCACTTAAAGAGTCATAAAAGTTCCACATATCCATTTGCCTAGTTCTGTTCTGCTGTTTACACAAGTTTTCCAGTAATTATAATGAGTGCATATAGCTCAGTCAGCAATTTAAATGGAAATTTGTCATAAACGCATCAAACTGATGTTAGCTGTGATTGTTCAGTCAATTATTTGCCATTCTAAGCTCCTGTCATCAACATGGCTGCAAATAATCAAAAGTTGGCTAGACGCACACAATGGCAGCGTTTCTACCGATGAGGACACACATGGCCCACTTCCTGTTCCAGTCTGGCAGGATATCCTCAAGAGACATCCGAAACTCCGTATATCCATCTCTGGGGCCCTGTACTTACCATGGGCATAATTTAGAAACAAAGCAGTACAAGAAATGATGTTTCCACTGTGAGGACTCAAGTGACTAAGTTTCTCCCCCAGATGAATAACTGTGAATGTCAAGGCTCTATAAAACGGCCACTTCTCCTTTGGAAAGACCGTCTCCACAAGAAAAACCCATGATTCACATTTTCCACATGCACATTCCTTCAGAATCTGATTGGACTGGAATAAAATAAAGCATTTGCACGAAATGCTTTGATTACATCTGAATGACAATACTCTTTAGAGTTCTTGTGTGACAAGATATTATGGAAGAACACGATAAGTAAAGGCTTACGTTCCACGAAAAATTAATATAAATACTAACATGAAAGTATACAGTGTGGTAAAATAGGGCAGAATAGCTACTGATGATACAAAAGTCCATTTGTCATGGAGGCAGTAGGACGGTAAGCTCTCTCTTGTCAACTGTTTCAAAAGCAAAGAGTTTTTCTTCTCCCCTCTGTTCAGGGATGCCATGCGCTCCATGACAAAGGTGCTTTGATCTTCCCCTATTAAATATATCTTGTGTGGACCTAGCCTGAGCTTGGTAAGAAAAAAAAAAAAATCATTTCTATGCAACGGAGGAGTACCGTATGTCTCTAAGATTATTCATTACCTTTCAAAACTAAAGCTATTGGTGAAGTTTTTTGTGTCACACATACATGAAAGAACCCCCTAGGCTGCTTACTTAAAGTATTCCTGCTTTTTTCTTCCTGCCTCAGATCCGATGGGGAACCCAAGTGAAGAAGTCAATGAATTAGACGTTGCAACTGACAGGTAAAAACAAAAAAGAACTACAAGATGATGGAAACGAAAGCATCCATACCTGAGTTGGAGGGTTTAGACACTCTGCCCTTAGGAACTGGGAGTAACAATAATTCCAAGGATTGTGGCGGAGGTGGCGGCGGGGTCACTTTGTCTTGCTTCTTCTCTGAAGGCGGTGGCGGGAGAGGGTCCTCAGGCACCAGTGATGATTTCTCAGCCAGAAGGGTCCCGGCAGCCCTTGCTGCGACCTCTTTCAGAAGGGCCGCCGAGGAGGTCATGGAAGCCAGGGAAAGGAAAGAGCTGGCCGGGGGCGGGTGTTCCTGGCCAGGAGTCAAGCTTCTCTCGCTGACTTTCTTGGATAAAGCTGCCAAGGTGGAGCTGGCAGACTGGGAGCTGAAAGGGGAGGAAAAGGACTCAAATCGCATGGTCTCCTCCGTCCTGGTCAGCGATTTGTCCTGCAGGACAGCATTGGCTGCAGCTTTCAGTTTGAGGATGGCTGAATCCGGGGACAAGCCGCAGGTGGTGGTTGAGTTTGGCAACCACTTACCTTGATTCCATATGAAACGGTTACTTGGAGTGTATTGGTCATTCTGTTCCTGCTTCTCTGCCAACTTCCTGGCCAGCACGCTGAGCTGTTGGGCATGGTGGGACGGTGGGGAAAAGGAGAGATTCGAGCCGACGTTGACAGGGGACTCCACCCTGCCGTTGGCCGTGGCCGTGGCATCGAGTTTGAGGGACCCGGCCTCTAGCAGCCGCCTCAAGTTGCTGCTCAAGGGCTTGGTGGAGCCCGCGGGATCGTCATCACACAAAGAAGACACGCCGGGGGAGAGGTGATCCGGACACTGCAGTGGGTCTCGCAGGACCTCACCGTCAAGTGCCACCAGCTCCAACGTGTGACTGCTGGGGGTCCCGCTTCCCAAGGAGGTGTCGGGGGAAGTGGACTGCTCCTGGATCCGGTCCTCCAGGGACAGCTTATAGTTCTCCTGGACTTCTCCATAGGATGCTTCCGACGGCGTCTCTGAAGAGTTCCCATACCAGTGTTCTCCTTCACTGAGTTCTCCCTCCGCCTCGTCCTGCCTACTAATATCTGGGGGAATTAAGAAGATCAGGTTTACTCCCAAAGCGAGCAACAAGCAAGCCTGAAGACACTCACACGGAGTCGTGGACATGCTTCCTCTGCCCTTCCACCCACGAACCACACGAAAGACAGACACAACTTTAGAGCACGTCAGGTGCTGGGTCAGACCGTCTCGGCCTGAGCCTGAAAGGATGCTGAACAGGCCAAGGTAAAAACACACCCACCTTCTACATGTGTTCATCGTTCTCATAATTATTCCAGATAAAGTGAAATGGAAAAGGAGGAAAGAGAAAAATGGATCTGGTAAAGAAGAAACCGCTACTTTCAATGATGGGGGAAATGGGAAGAAGCTTGTACCCTGGTGAAAAATCCCAGCATGACATCTTTAGGATTGCATGGGAATGAAAGAGGCAGACTGGCAGAAGGAGAAACACAGTGTGATGAGACCCAAGGCAGTGGGAAGCCGCTTCTCCACTGTCTAACTACGAGTCACTTAGCTGGCTTGATACAGTAAAATGCAATTAACTTTAAGTTGATCAAATCATGTAAATAAAAACCTGCCTATTCGCTATTATACCAACTTCACATAGTTGTCCTGAAGCCTCCATCATAATAAACGTGTGACCATGTTTTGAAAACAGTCAAGTACCATATAAAGATGAGATCTCATTAGCAAACACTATTCACATTCCTCATTTCTTAAAAGGGACAACCTCTCCCTGATTTCTTAAAGGGACAACGCATGCTGCTTGTTTGAGATTCCAACCCCCGACTCGCCTGCCCTCTCAACATGGGCAGTGATTAGTAATTTGTTCCCTCACTCCACCCAGAGTCCCCTTTCGTTATTTTTCTATCCATTGGTTTATCTGTCCACCCTTACTGCTCTCACTGGCCCCCAGCACCGGTTACTTGGGACTCTTTGCCGTTCCAGGAGCACAGGTGGGCTCTGCCACTTTTCTGCCTTTGCTCAAAATATGCCTTTGATCTGGAATGTCTTTCCCCAGAAAACCGGACGGTCCAACTCTGCCCATCCTCCAACAGCCAGCTCAAAGGATTCTTCCTCATGATTCTGCCTAGAACTCTCAGTCAGAATTAGTCTCTCTTTCTCATTCATTCACTCAGTCATTCAACAAATAATGAGGGAGTGCCTGCTGCATGTCAGGCGTTGTTCTAGATTGTTCTAGACTGAACAACGTTGAACTAAACAAAGATCCTGCCTTCTTGGAGCTTACATTCCAGTGGAGAAAGACAGATGTTAAACAAAATGAATAAATGAGTAAATCAGTAAGCCAGAGGGTGATAAGTGTTATGGGAAAAGATACAGAGCAGAACAAGGAGGGTTGGAGGTAAGGGGTAGGAGGTGAATTGTCATGTTAAATAAGGTAGTTGGGGTGAGGCTTCACTGAGGCGGTGGTGACATTTGAGCAAAGACTTGAAAGACGCCAACAGCTGGTCAGGCAGCCATCTCTGGGAGAGGGACCCAGGCAGAGGGGGTCACTGTAAACGCCCTGATGTGGGAACTTGCCTGGTATGTGCATGGACCAGCAAGGAAGCCTGTGTGGGGAGAGTGGAGTGAGTGAGTGAGTGTCAGAGCAGTAGGACAGAAAGATAATGAGAGAGAGAGAGAGTGTAAGTTATAAAGGAGGGAGGCCATGCCTATCAGTAGGACATTGTAAACAACTGAAAGGTCTTTTGCATCTGCTGCAACTGGGAACCACTGGAGGGGGAGGGGCAGGGCAGTGACATGCTGTGACTCAGGTTTTCAAAGGTTTGTTCTGGACGCATGTGGAAGAGAGAGCGCAGGTACAAGGTGGGAACAGGGAGGCCAGCTCAAGGTGATCGCAGGTGGGGAGAAGTAGCCGGATTCTGTGCATAGTTTGAATGCAGACCCAACACTCCCAATTTTAAAATATTGGTGTTATATTACTCTAAATGAACTGTCTGCTACGGACCTATCTTCTAAAAAATTAAGTGGTGGTGTTCCTTGAAGGCGAGGATTTTCTTATTATGTACAGATTCCACATATGCCTAGCACAATGCCTGGTCCCTAGCAGAGTTCTGTGAAGGTTTAGGGATCGAGGCAAAATGCCCCACTGTGCCAAGCTTTGCTGTATAACATGCTGTTTCCTTTCCCAATAGAAATAGCCGCAAGTAGTAATGCACGAGCTACAAGCTAATACACTGATCTTCCCCTGCTCTTTAGAGGAGAAATGTCACAAATGACAAATTCTCTTTCACTACGTTAAAGTTCTGCAACTCCTTCCTGAGATTCCTTATTAAGTTATCAAGAAGATATAAAATATCAAATGGAATTTGCTGGAAAAAAGCAGACAAAATTGAGTTTTCTCTGTTAAGAACAGTCCGGCTCCTTGTGATTTGCCACATTTCCTTCTTCCCACTTGATTTCAACATTTTTCATCTTTCCTGAAAGCGGCGGGACACAGAACGACCCATCTCCCCCAACAGCTTCTGGAAGGGATGCTTTTACCAAACAACAGTCAACATCCATTTCAACAATAGGGCTAATTTTACGTTCCTTTGGCAAAGCCCCTGTCTTGATTTCCGATTAAATACCTCATCCTGCAGAAAAATCACATGGGAGAGATCTTATAAATAGTAAGAGAACTAAAAGATTTAAAAATCACTCCAGTAAGAATCGTTGAAGATCTTGTTCAAGGATCTCTCCTTTGATCTTTATTAACACTCACTAAATGAACTAACAGGAAAATGTATGTTTCAAAAGGAAATACTTGTAGATTACGTTTTTGTCAAACTAGAGTAGCTGGAGGTAGTCAAGATTGGTCTAGAACTTTGTAGTATGAGGCAATTAACAAGGTCATAAAATCGGGGTTTTGAGAAACACAAAGAATTACAACCACATCCGTGTCCAGTCTTGTCATTTTACTCAGACTATTAAATACTGTAAAGGTTACCTGGTTGCATCAAAGGCACACAACTAACCCACTGCTAACACTGGAACCCAAAACCCAAATCTCTCAACACCCAGCCCAAGGCTCCTTTTCAAAGCCCCTAGCAGATGCCCTCTGAATAGCAACTTCTAGAAAGCTCTGAGCAGCTGTCTTCCCACCCCCAGCCAGCTATCCTTCCACCCTCTGGAAACAGAAATCAGCAAAAGAATTCTCAGTGATAAGGACTGTATTTACTCTTTATTTTAAGATAAACCATTAAGACGTAAATATCCATTATTCCTATACTCTGATCTCTCCATTCCCTCTCTGCCTCTTTGTTGCTGTCCTCAAATATTGATTTCAAATGCCTGAAGAATTCAACACATCTATTGGAAAAGCCCCAAAGGCAAAGTTTAATTTCCTGCCCCCTCCAGACCCTAAGTGAGTAAGAATACTCCCCCTCCAAATGTGCTGAAGCCCTGAGTGGGTCAAAAACTAAAGAATTCAGGCTCTAATCCCATCAAGCAGTGATAAGGAGATCCAAACGTTCAAGAGTGTTAAAAAAAACAAGGACTTACTGTATAGCACAGGGAACTCTGCTCAATGTTATGTGGCAGCCTGGATGGGAGGGGAGTTTGGGGGAAAATGGATACATGTATATGTATGGCTGAGTCGCTTTGCTGTGTACCTGAAACTATCACAGCATTGTTAATCAGCTATACTCCAATATAAAATAAAAAGTAAAAAAAAAAAAAAAGAGTGATACAAACAGTTGATATCCACTTTTAAAGCAACTTCCTCAACCTCACCAGAACACAGCCCAGAAAAAGCAAACAATCAAACAAAGCATTTCTTAAACAGACCAATTTATGTCCTTTAAAACCCCGGGATATTTCTTAACCATCCATTTCTCCCTGCTTTGCAGACACGCTCACTGAGATACATACACCCTCTTGTGCACTGCAAGGAAACTACCTAAAGAATATTTTTAAACTCGTAATATTCTATTAATCACGTTTCCAAAAATGCTGCTCCTGAAATCGAGGTTATTCAAGTAATAAACCAGCAAACAATTGTGAGGCATGACCTAGAAGGAGCCAGACCAGAGACCCGAGGAGAAACATCTCCGAAATTATTCTGTCGTCACCTGAGTTCAAGCAAAAGGTGGGAGATGCACGCAGAGAAATGAATGCAAGAGAATTTGGGACCTGCAGAGGTTTAGAGAAAAATCCTGACAGGCTTCGATAAATAGGCTTTCAGTTCATAAAACGGCGGCAACAAGGATTTTTCTCCCACAAATATTAATTTTGTTTCCCTTCTTCTGGGCTGTTGTTCTATTTTCACATTCAGTTTCATTCTCCCTGGTCCAGTTGCGGGGACC
>NW_020185337.1:2936743-2998238 GCF_003031525.2 Neophocaena asiaeorientalis asiaeorientalis | reverse complement strand
CTTGACTTTTGACGCTCTTTCCCAACCTGAGGCTCCCCCCACGCACACACCCCATCCCCCAGCCCCACCCTGGGCTGCGAGGCTGTTCTGTTTCCTGGTCTGTCACCAGCAGGGAACGGTGGCACGTAATCACAGGGCAGCGCACAGGCCACTCTCCTGCAGACGCTCCCCGCACATCCAGCCTCCACCGTGGATCTCACAGCTCTCCTGACTGAGGCTCCTGGGGAAGCCTCCGAACTGCCCGTGTAAATAACTCCCTCCTAGATCCATTATTTTTAACCTCCAGAACAGGAAGCTATTTCCATTGCTATGTCTCTGACAGCCAGGTTCACACTCATTCCTGTCAATTTTACACAACAGTCTGTTTTGGTGTTTTTCTCTTTAAATCAGAAACTCGAAGAATTAAGAATAGAAACGGTGCAATTACAGAATGAGATTATGCTGAATACATTTTGTTTCCATGTGGCAAATACTTCTCCTTTGGGGAAAACAAAACCAAATTTCACTACCTAACACATTTATTTACAATTCAGTCCTCAAGCTGAGAAACTGGGTAGCTTGAGAGCCACAACTCTCGCTGCATTTTTTTCAACTCACTTCCCTTTCAGTTTGACAGTTTTAATCAGATGCATTTAATTGGACTGATAGTCAGCTCAGAAGGTCCTCATTCAGAAAGATCGGTAGGAGAGAGAAAAAAATATATAAGGAGTCGCCTATTAATTTTCACGCCTTTTGGCTGAGGTGAAAGCAAGTGGATATGGAAGCCGAAAAGCCTCACTTCTAAATCTACCCACAAACCATTCCCACCAGTCAGTCCACGTGAATCTCACCAGCAGGTATTGAAGAGAACGAGGATTAAGCTCTCAGGACTCGCCTGGATGGAGCTGACTCATGGTCAGTCCTCTGGCAGCCAACACCCTCTTCTTGTGACCACAGGTGTGTTCACCTGGTCACTAACCTTCTGGTTCATTTTCATCTACAAATCTTCCATGTTTTCACTTTCCACCTAATGCACATCCATAGCTAAAGGCCACACATCACTATCAGTATTATCAGTTATACCTGGAATACAAACCTTAAATCATACAACAGACGTTTCCTTGTAACTGTATACAAAAGCAGTTTGCAAAGTTTATGGAGCCGTGTACAAAAGTTATTAATAAAACCAATGCTGATAATTGGTTTAATTCAACATTTACTGAGCATTTACCATGTTCAGGGAACTGTTCTCTGCAACAGGGCGCCTCGAATTTCTAGGCCAACAGTTTGTAATCAACAGGGAAGCGAGGAATGCAATCCTATGAAACACAATGACTAGTACCATCAAGCAAGAGTCGTGTGTGCGTAAGAGAGCAAATCATTCCAGTTGCGCAGGTGGCTTTGGAAATGGACCTCAGAGGATGAAAAGGATTTCAACAGACAATGCTGGAAATTCACTCATAAGAGGGCCCACTCCTCTGCCAGCTATCAAACAGGAAACAGCCCAGTTGTGGAGTAAGCTAATATTCTGGTGACCAATGTTAGATAAACTCACCTAAGGAAAATGTTTCCAGATTCTTCACATTTTAAAAACTTACCGTCTATTGATTTGATAAGGGCAGAGTTGACCAACTACCTTACCCTACTCACTACTTTGGGGGGTTTTTTGTTTTATTTATTTATTTACTTACTTAGTTGTTTATTTATTTTTGGCGGCATTGGGTCTTCGTTGCCAGATGTGGGTTTTCTCTAGCTGTGGCAAGCGGGGGCTACTCTTTGCGGTGCACTGGCTTCTCATTGTGGTGGCTTCTCTCGCTGCGGAGCACAGGCTCTAGAGCGCAGGCTCAGTAGTTGTGGCGCACCAGCTTGGTTGCTCGGCGGCATGTGGGATCTTCCCGGACCAGGGATCGAACCCGAGTCCCCTGCATTGGCAGGCGGATTCTTAACCACTGCACCAGCAGGGAAGTCCCCGCTACTTTTGAAATCAAACTGTTAGGTTGTACATTCCTGGGGCAGGACTGTGATCGAGTCACTTTTGTATTTCCCCTCAAAGCCCTGCCCATAGAAGGGGTAGGTAGTAGGGCTTCTCTGGTTGTAAATGACAACCGGGACTGCAGGAAGCCATAGGTAATATTCTTGGTCCCTACATCACTGAGAGGGACACAATGTTGCTAGCACCAGAGAGGGTGTGGAAAGCACCATCAGGGCTCCCTCTCATTTGCCTCTAGTCTCTTCTCGGAGATTAACATCCTCCTCTCGGGCCACTTTCCCAGGAGGCTAAAACCCTGGCCGCGTAGGTTCTGGGTTCTCACTCTCAATGACGTACCATGGGAGAAAGGTCTTTCCTCCTCTGATTGACTGCTGCAGGTCATGTGCCACTCCCTGGACCTATCGCTGAAGCTAGAGGGCAGGCTTAACAATGGCTCAATGTGGGTCACAGAAGAAACGAGAGGAAAGAGGCACCAGGAGGACAAAAGCAGTGACCTCTCTAATGTTTCATAAAGGTTTAGCATGCTGCATGTCAGGCGGTTTGGAACCCGTTTTGTGATTCTGAGCATAAACCATATCCTCCTTTAGGCCGATTTACTTGCCAATTTTTCAGTTGTCCCTTTGTAGCCTGAAAGCCTCAGCACATCCCCCCACACCGGTTCTGCCCTCAACGAAGAGACCTTTCAGGGGTTTGGGGCTCCAAGTCCACAGTCTGAGTGACAGGCATGGACAGGTAATCGGCTCTGCAGGACCAAGCGGCGGAGACCGCAGTTACAGGACACCGATGCCTGGGGGCACCCATCCGCTGTCAGCGTGGCCAAGAATAAAATGTAAGAATTGCTAGTTATTTTAAACTGCCAGGGTGGAGAAGACAACCAGATCCCTGTCACCAGTCCAGCTGAGGAAAAGGTGACGTGAGGGCATGGGGAAATGAGAGGAAGTCTGGAGAGGATAAGCGTCCGCAGACTGAGATAGCAGAGCGGCCTCCTGGGTCAAAATGAACATTTTACACACAGCCGTGTTTGCAAATTATTGTTGGAAGTGTCCACGAGGAAAACAAAGGTATCACAAATTAACACATCGCTCCTTATCTTCAGAGTGAGTTCCAAACAGTATCTAAGCCAGTTTCAATATTCTCATATAAAGTGGCCAGGTCTTCCAGTGACCGAGGAACTACCCAATCTCCTCCATCAAACTGCTCATCTCAACGTGAAGGGCAACTACTCCATCCCTGCAACTGCTTAGACCAAAACGCCACAGCCAGTCTCCTCTATCCTCTTTCTCTCACCACCACCCCCCATCTAATTCATTTGTGATTCTCTTGGTTCTACTTTCAACATACATCCCAAATTTTGCCACTTTTCACCATTACTACAACTCCCACCCTCGTATACTGCACTGCACCCTTTGCCTGGACTATGGAAGTAGCCTTTTTTTTTCCCTTTATACGTCTTTATTGGAGTATAATTGCTTTACAATGTGGTGTTAGTTTTTGCTGTATAACAAAGTGAATCAGCTATACATATACATATATCCCCATATCCCCTCCCTCTTGCGTCTCTCTCCCACCCTCCCTATCCCACCCCTCGAGGTGGTCACAAAGCACCGAGCTGATCTCCCTGTGCTATGCGGCTGCTTCCCACCAGCCATCCATTTTACATTTGGTAGTGTATGTATGTCCATGCTACTCTCTCACTACATCCTAGCCTCCCCTTCCCCCGTGTCCTCAAGTCCATTCTCAACGTCTGCATCTTTATTCCTGCCCTACCACTAGGTTCATCAGTACCATTTTTCTAGATTCCATAGATATGCTTTAGCATTCAGTATTTGTTTTTCTCTTTCTGACTTACTTCACTCTGTATGACAGACTCTAGGTCCATCTAGCTCACTGCAAATAACTCAATTTCGTTTCTTTTTATGGCTGAGTAATCTTCCATTGTATATATGTGCCACATCTTCTTTATCCATTCGTCTGTCAATGGACACTTAGGTTGCTTCCATGTCCTGGCTATTGTAAATAGAGCTGCAATGAACATTGTGGTACATGACTCTTTGAATTATGATTTTCTCAGGGTATATGCCCAGTAGCGGGATTGCTGGGTCAAATGGTAGTTCTACTTTTAGTTTTTTAAGGAACCTCCATACTGTTCTCCATAGTGGCTGTATCAATTTACATTCCCACCAGCAGTGCAGGAGGGTTCCCTTTTCTCCACACCCTCTCCAGCATTTATTGTTTCTAGATTTTTTGATGATGGCCATTCTGACTGGTGTGAGGTGATACCTCATTGTAGTTTTGATATTGAGCATTTTTTCATGTGTTTGTTGGCAATCTGTATATCTTCTTTGGAGAAATGTCTATTTAGGTCTTCCTCCCATTTTTGGATTGGGTTGTTTGTATTTTTGATATTGAGCTGCATGAGCTGCTTGTATATTTTGGAGATTGGCAGTAGCCTTCTGACTGGTTGCCTTACTTCCAATTCTTGCCCCACTATTCTTAGCCAGCAGCCAGAGTTAAGCTTTTAAAAATATCTCCAATTCCACTACTCCATCCACAAAGCCTCCACAATGGCCTCTCACATTTCTCAGAATAAAATCCAAAACCCTTACCTTGACCTCAAGGCCCTACATAATCTGTATCCCTCTGGCTTCATCTGCTACCACTCTGCCTTGTTAATAAAGTAGGCTCCTGCCTCAGGGCCTTTGCACTTGATATTCTCTTTGCCTGAAAGCCTTTTCCCCCCAAAAGAGCCACATGGATGATTCCCTTACTTCCTCAGGTCTCCCCTCAAACATAACTGTTTATTAGAATAAAAGCTCCATAAGGGAGAAGGCTTTGTTTCGCTTGCTGCTGTACCCTCAGCACTTAGAATGGTACTCACTGGAGCACATGTTCAAATATTTGCCACATGTATGAATGAGAAAGAAGAATGGGCTTGGGACTTCCCTGGTGGCGCAGTGGTTAAGAATCCACCTGCCAATGCAGGGGACACAGGTTCGAACCCTGGTCTGGGAAGATCCCACATGCCGTGGAGCAACTAAGCCCGTGTACCACAACTACTGAGCCTGTGCTCTAGAGCCCGTGAGCCACAACTACTGAAGCCTGCGCACCTAGAGCCCGTGCTCCACAACAAGAGAAGCCACCACAATGAGAAGCCCACGCACCACGACGGAGACTAGCCCCCACTTGCCACAACTAGAGAAAGCCCGTGAGCAGCAACGAAGACCCAACGCAGCCAAAAATAAATAAATAAATATTTTAAAAAAGAAGGAAGAATGGGCTTAATAATCAGAAAGGTAGCCCTTGTCTGTACTGGAAATGAGAACTGTTTTCCAAATTACAAACGACAATTCTATTTTTCTCATGTGAGTCAAATACAGAATAGGGAAAAGAGCCTGTTTTGCAAACTTTTCCACCAGAGCCTCCCTGGTGGCCAAGAAAAGACAACAGTAGCCTAGGGAAACGTGGGACTGAAGTTGATGCCCCCCCCAGGAAGCCCCAAATTTCTTTGAGTTTTAGCTTAACATTTCAAGTGAATTCTGCACTCTATACTATAGCTGTGCTTGTCCTTACTTAATAATATGGGGGTATTTCTCACAAACCATCCAGAAACATTTATTCTCCTGGAAGGTGCACCATTTCCCTCTGGATACTCACCTGCTTTGGAGAAACATGTACCCTATTTGGAGAAGCAAGAATGTATGAAAAGTATGTAGCACACTGTCAAGAGCTCAGTAAGGGGTGGCTGTCAGTGTTACTATTATTACTATCAGAAAACAGCACTCATCCTGGTACGCCCCACTTCAGAGAGCAAAGCAGAAGCCCAGAAGGTAACTTCCCAGGATGATACAATGGACCCGTAGGATATCAAGAACTACAACTCTATTTGTTGAAACTGAATTTTGTTATAGGTATTATTTTAGAGATGGAAAAGCCTTGGAGATCGAGTTCATAGGTCTAGCCTCTAGGCAGAGGCCTAGAGAGAGCTGGTGATATGTCCGAGGTCCCATATTGATTCACAAAAAAGACGGGACTTGAGCTCAGATGTCCCAATGCAGAGGTCAGTGCTTCTACTACTAAATCACTAAGTGATCATCACTGAGTGAATGAATGAATCCTAGAATGAAGCCTGGAACACTGCAGGTTCCCAATAAACATTTGTTGAACGAGTAAACAATCATGTATAAAGCACTGGAAATGTACCTGTTTCTATATTGGGTGTTTTAATATTCACCAGCAAATTTGATCCTCACAATAATTTTATGTGGTAGACTGTACTCTCTTCGCTTTACAGACCAGGAAACCAAGTTTCCAAAAGGCTTACTTAATATACACACTTAGTGACAAAGCGAGGTTCAAACTCATACCTTCGGAATATGAGTAACCTGACAAAGAAGTAATATTTCAGGTAATCAAAAAGTACCGAAGTACCTTGATGTAGTCAGCATATTTTTATTTTGTTTTGATGGGATTTAAAAATGCATACATACTCAAACAGGATGTGTGAAACATAATTACTATGTTTGTAACATGATTATTATGTTCTGAGATGTGTCTCAGAAACTCCTGGGACTTTTCAGCAGCTTGCCTCCATATTATATAGCCCCAAGCAATGGTATTTTAAGTTACTATTCCTACTTTAATAGTCTTTTGACTTCTTTTTTTTTTTTCTATTATGCCCTACACAGAGTCCCTTCCTTCTAAATTTGAAGCTTTTTTGTCTGCCATAACTGAAAAAACAATCACCAGGCTTATTAAAACTGTGCGCACTAAAGATGAAAACCAAGTGTCATAGGTTGAATTGTATCCCCCCAAAAGATGCTGAAGTCCAACCCCCAGTACCTGTGAATGTCATCGATTTTAGAAACAGGATCTTTGTAGGTGATCAAGTTGAGATGAGGTCATTAGGGTGGGCCCTAATCCAGTATGACTGGTGTCCTTACAAAAAGGGGAAATTTGCACACAGAGACAGACAAGCCATGTGAAGACTGTAGTTGTGCTGCCACAAGTCAAGAAACTACCAGAAGCTGGGAGAGAGACCCACAACAGATCCTTCCCTAGCACCTTCAGAAGGAGCATGGCCCTGCTGACACCCTGATCTTGGACTTTTGGCCTCCAGAAAGGTGAGACAATACATTACTTTCGTTTGACCTGCTTTTGAATCATGGGAATACAATATCTATTTGCTTTGTTTGTATTAAATTATGGCATATAATTGTCATAGGAGCTTATCGATTAAGAATAATTATTAAAAGAAATTTTTTTCTGTCATTTAAGCCATCCAATTGGTGGTACTTTGTAATGGCAGCTCTAGAAAACAAATACACTTACGTTTGAATGAAGGCCTGAGACTTTTTTCTGGGGTTGTTCACCTCTGGATTCTAAACCATAGCCTCAGCTGGTACTGTAGTTTTTGTATAAGCTGGGTTTATTGCACAAAACTGACCACCCTGCCACTCAGTGTGAAGTCGCCTGAGGCTGCAGAGATTACAGACTAAAAGGTTATTTTTGCTTCTCTCTAAACTTTAGCCAAATTTCTGTCAAATGTAAGATTTTGAAAAAGACATTAAGCAAGAGAAGTCTTTTATTATTAGAGCAACTTAGAAATCTCCAAACAAACAAACAAATCTATCTATCTATCATCTATCTATCTATCTATTATCTATTTATCTATCTATCTATCTATCTATGTGTGTATATACGTACTCATCACCACATATGTTGTAGCAAATTAAAAAAGAGGGAATACTTGAAAATATAGTATGAACCCACTGGCCAGAAAGCCAATCGAGAGACCCAAACAGGACTGGTTAGTCCACAGATTGATTCCTTGATGGTTAACCCTTTCAGGCACCTCCACGTATAGAATTTGTCCCCTCAAGCAATCAGTAGTAAATTTACCATGGCTATCATGGTGTTACCAGAAAAACCGTCTGCTAAGGCTGATAAATAGGTTGATCATCTGCTTCCTTGACTTTTATTTCCTCTTGCATAAATGTTTTCATCTCAACATTACCAATACCTGTTCTAAGATGAACGATAAATTACCAAACTACTGAAATCACTAGGAAATTCTTAATAGATCAAAAAAGAACTTAATAACAACAAAAAGCCGTAATAACATAATAATGCACTCTGTAGTCTAAGAACAGCCCTCTATAGAGAGATAAATGGCTACTTAGTAAAATCTTAGCTTATACATAAAATGATACATTTCTTTGTGGGCACATTTACCAAGTGTTGACAGCAGGCACCTTGGAATGAAACATATCACAGTCATAATTGCTCTGACTGCCACAGAAAAGTTCACACAGTAAGCCCTTTATTGACTAAAAATACATGTATATCCAGAAGGAAAAGAGCCTTAGGGGATAAGAGATTTAGCAAGGGAGAGGAAATTGCTTTTTATTTAGTGATTAAATACACATAAAACAAAAGCTGCAGAGGAAGCAGCTCCTAGCTCCCACATACTCACAAAAGGAGACGGTGCTATGGAATTGTGGGAGAATATTTCTTTGGGTTATGCATGAGAATCCATGACACCAAAGAACACCACTTACAAGGACAACCCTAACTCAAAAGTCAACTTTAAACACTGATTTAGGCCAACAATTTTAACCTTTACTGGAACCAGGCTTTGTGCCAGGGCTGCTATCTAGTGGTCAAATGTTCTCTTATTTGTTCTCTCCCTTTCTTTTCCCTGCCCACCTTCTGGCATACACATACGAAGTCAATGATAGAAAGGCAAAAGACAGTGGATACAACAAAATCTACAAGCAACCAACAAACCAGGGCAATTCCAAGGGCCAGAATACCCTGGAGCTGGACTAAAAGCCCCTTAACAACCCGGAGTCCACCGGTTTCGTCCACTTAATTCTGTTTGAAGAACTCCAGGGGTGATTTCCTTTCTTCCCGGACTTTCCTCAGGCATGCCCACTCGGGGTTTCACTAAGAAAACTTTGCTAAGTCTTTCACCTGAAAGAAACCTGGCACTGTTTTCTAGTTGTCTGTCACCAGGAGCAATGCTCCAGAGAAGAAAACAATCATTCCACTTCCCAACAAAGCTCAGTCCTTCTGGAAATGCATCAAGTGATAAGGCTGAGGTCAGGGAATATGTCTACTGTTGCTTCAGATGGAGGTTCAACCCCAAGGTAAGTGCTCAACAACAGCAATAAATCCCTCTGACGCACAGATGTATGGCCGTTTCCCGGGAGTGACCTCTGACATCATTCGTATGTCAGCTCCTCTCGTTAACCTTTCGGGAGTCTGTAAGATGCCCCAATTCTCTATTTGAATAACCACGCCACTTCTTTTTCATCTTATAGAGCTTAGAACTATCGGCAGCCCTCTGGCTGCAATATTCTCCCACATGTTATAAGAACTTAGTCACCTAGTTTATCCTCCACCAATAACTGGTATTTGAAAAGGAGGATGAAAAGCTATAGGGCCATTTAAAGCTTTCATTTGAAAAGCTTTTTGATATAAATATTCTCAACGACTCAGGCCTTGTTTTCAATCTACATGGTTTGAAGCTACTTAGAAGAAAGCCAAATTCTTTTGGTATTTCCACACTAACGTCAATAGTAGTGAATCCTGTAAAGCAGGGTCAGCAATCTTTTTCTGTGAACGGCCAGACAGTAAATATTTTAGGCTTTGTGGTGCACATACGGTCTCTGTCCCATATTCTTTGTTTTTTTTTTTTTTTTTTGCCATTGCTTATTTTTTTTAAACAACGCTTTTAAAATGTAAAACCATTCTTAGCTCAAGGAGCTGCACAGAAACAGGCAGAAAAATAGGTAATTTTTCTTTATAGTCAAAGCAGAATGGTGCTTAAAACAATACTGGAAATTTGGACAGATGGCAACAAGTTTCATCACCATCTTCTTGATCCAGCCACTTCTGTGAGTCACTAAGGACCTTGGTGCCTCGGTTTCTTCATCTATAAGGGGGTTTAGAATAGATCAGTGATTTATAAACCATACCCTCAAAAACCCTAGGACTCCAGGGAAGGTCACAGTTGTGTGGATCCATATATCTTTCACCTCAACACACTGGCTAACCTGCAGCCCAACTTTGATCTTATCTATACAGGAGCGCTCTCCTTAAAGACAAGTGTTCACTAATTGTTTTTCTTTTTAGTTTTAAAAACACTGCATTAGATGATCTCGGGGATCTTCCTGGTGTGCATCCTCCATGAGTCTATTATTCGATAATCGATCCTTTTCCAATCATTGTATTGAGAAATGTCAGGTAGATAGGAAATGATTTTTTTTTAAATATCTTTATTGGAGTATAATTGCTCTACAGTGGTGTGTTAGTTTCTGCTTTATTACAAAGTGAATCAGCCATACATATACATATATCACCATATCTCCTCCCTCTTGCGTCTCCGTCCCACCCTCCCTACCCCATGCCTCTAGATGGTCACAAAGCACCGAGCTGATCTCCCTGTGCTATGCAGCTGCTTCCCGCTAGCTATCTATTTTACATTTGGAAGTTTTATATATGTCCATGCCACTCTCTCACTTCGTCCCAGCTTACCCTTTGCCCTCCCGTGTCCTCAAATCCATTCTCTACGTCTGCGTCTTTATTCCTGTCCTGCCCCTACGTTCTTCAGAACAATATTTTATTTTTCTTTAGATTCCATATACATGTGTGTTGAATTTGTAGATTGCTTTGGGTAGGATAGTCATTTTCACAATGTTGATTCTTCCAATCCAAGAACATGGTATATCTCTCCAACTGTTTGTGTTACCTTTAACTTCTTTCATCAGTGTCTTATAGTTTTCTGCATACAGGTCTTTTGTCTCCTTAGGTAGGTTTATTCCTAGGTATTTTATTCTTTTTGTTGCAATGTTAAATGGGAGTGTTTCCTTAATTTCTCTTTCAGATATTTCATCATTAGTGTATAAGAATGCAAGAGATTTCTGTGCATTAATTTTGTATCCTGCTACTTTACCAAATTCATGATAGGAAATGATTTAAAATCCTATATTGGAGTATTTAAAGGAAAAGGAACAAAAACAAGAAAGAGATCTTATTCTAAGGGGCCAGATGTGCTTATTTAGATTTGTGGAAATCCACCAGATAGCCTTATCAGAGGGTTCCCAAATGCCATGCAGGCCAATGAGAGTTCACTCTTGTATCTCTCTGCTTAGGGCTCTGGGAAAAAGCAGGATGGTTTAGCAGTGGACAGAGCACTGAGCTCAGATCCGGAGACCTGGGTTCCAGGCTGAATTTGGAACTTACCAGGTATGTAACTCCTGATGTTTATTTAACAAAAACTGGACGGCCTACTAAATACCAATCCATAGACTGGATGTTATGACCACAGAGATGAACCAGACAGTTATGGGACACTCCCTCCCATTACTCAGATCCCTTGTCTGTAAAGTAGGATAATAACACCTGCTCCCTCTCCCAGTCCCCGTGGTCCTGCAGACATGGCAAGGCTTGTGCAAACCACCAAGCACAGACAACACTGAACTAGACAACTACAGATTCTCCTCCTTTTAAGTACATAACATATATGAAACGTCAAGAATTCACCCAGTTGATAAAATGAGGTGACAATAGGTTTTGCCTAACCGAAAAAACCACAACATTTCTAGAACATGAAGCAACATGGCAAAACAGAAAGAGCACAAGCCTTGGCACCGGAAAATGCCACTCGAATCCGACTGTCCCTCCTACTAGACCCTACCAACATCTACAGGCCCACTGTCTCATGTGTAGAATAGGATATTAATACCTGCAGTTTCATAGGGTCATTGTCAAGGTAAATCAGAATTATGTAAGTAAAGTATTTGGCATATAGAGTTAGCACACTGTGAATATAGTTTTCCCTTTCTCTCCCTCCCAGGCACCTAGAAATCTCAGATGAGAGAACGGTGTATTTTAAATAGTAGAGCTTACCTCAAAATTGTTGCTATCGCTACCCAGCTCTATATCATAATCACCTCAACCAAAAAGGGCAGGAAACTTCTGGTTGTTATGACCATGGAATCCAGTTGCAGAATATGCCCCGTCATCAGGAAAATCTTACAGTCTTGGCACAGTTTGAGGACAGAGATGGAGAGCAGCAGCCAGTAACAGAGGGGAGACTCTACAGTCTGGAATGCCACAAACTTCCAACCACAAAAGTGCTCTCTGGCACTCAGATTGTGGTATCCCCCTGTGGTGCAGGCCATGGCCCCTGTTCTTGTCGGCAAGTCTCCTCCAGAAACACATGACTTTCTCCAGTCATCGCTAGGCCACATCCATGGGAAGGTTCGTGGCACTGTTCATCACCTCCACCCAGCCCAGTTAAACAATTCAGGCAAATCGCTTTCTCATTTCTGAGAGATAGCAGGAGATAGTCCCCCAAGTCCTTTCTACCCCTATAACCCTTTGATTCTGTGACCCGTTCTTAACTTCTCCATTCGTTCATTCAACAATGTTGACGGAACACCTCCTATGTCTTGGATTCTGTGACGCATTCTTTCATTCATTCATGCACTCATTCATATATTCAATAATGTATATAGAACACCTCCTATCTTTGATTCTGTGACCTGTTCTTTTTTTTTTTTTTTTTTTTTTTTTTAAACATCTTTATTGGGGTATAATTGCTTTACAATGGTGTGTTAGTTTCTGCTTTATAACAAAGTGAATCAGCTATACATATACATATGATCCCATATGTCTTCCCTCTTGCGTCTCCCTCCCTCCCACTCTCCCCATCCCACCCTTCCAGGCTGTCACAAAGCACCGAGCTAATATCCCTGTGCCTTGCGGCTGCTTCCCCCCAGCTATCTACCTTACTACGTTTGTTAGTGTGTATATGCTGTGACCTGTTCTTAACCTCTCCTTTCATTCACTTATTCAACAATATTCACTGACCACTTATCGTATACCAAGTACTGTTATGTGCAAGAATGTACAAAGACGAGTAAGAAATAATCCATGCCCCAAGCTTACAGTCAATAAGGACATAGACGAATAAGCAATTAGAATGTGGCATGGGAGGTATTATGAGAGATCCATGGGAAACATGGGAGGGGATGCCTAATATGCCTAATTCTGGCTGGGAGGTGGGACAGTGATGGGGGGAGGGGAGGCAGGGAAGGTTTCTCAGAGGACTGAGTGTTGAAGGGTAAGAAGAAGGTTATCAGGCCAATCAGATGGGTTGAAGACATCCCAGAAGTAGGGAAAAGAATATGACAAGGTAAGGAGATATAAGCATGGCGGTCTGCAAAACAGATCACCCGATATGATTGAAATAAGGGATATACAGGAGGGCATACAGGAGGGATATACAGGAGGGCAGAAGAAAGGGGGCTCAAAAGATGAAGCATCTTCTATACTTTGCTAAGAATAGCAAACTTTATCCTTTCAGGGAATGCCTAAAAGATCCTAAATAAGGATTATCTGGATTACATGAGTCTTTTAGGAAGTCTACAGTGTAAAGACTGGATTATACAGAGGCTGGGGTGGGGGAAGAGGAGATGAGACTGAGGCAAAAAAAGATGTTAATTCTTATGGGAGAAAATAACAACATAAATGAAAGCAGTGGTGGGGAGGGTGCGTGATGAATGCTAGAGATATTTTGGAAGTACAGTCAAAAGACTCGGTGGTCCATTTGATGTGGGAGGAAAGGAAACGGGTCGCATGTAAGATTACACCCAGGTTTCTGACTTGGGTCGGTGGGTTCATGAATGGTGGGGACAGCAGCCCAGAAAAGGGATCACAAGAAGACCAGAAGTCCTCCCAGCTCCCCAGGCCTGAAAATCTCAGGCACCTCCGTACGCAACAATACACTCTCCACAATAAATCATCCTGAGCCCGTGGTATCCACAGGAGTTCTCCTTCTCTAAGGGGGCACCAGGAGGTCACAGGATGAACATGGAGCATCTTCATAGATCAACGTTTTGACATATGTATTTGTGGGGAAGAAAAGTAATTTAACTGCTAAGTTTATTTAAAATATTATTTTAAAACAACACGTGTTATAGAGTAAAATGCCTATTTTCATCCAAATTTGCAGATGGAACAAAAGACTTTGAAGATACTTCAAAGAAACTCCTAGAGGCTGAGAACCCTTGTGAGAGAAGGGTCCCCTGCCTTTGGGATTCTTCAGTGCAAACAGCCACAAAGTGTTGCATTGTAACATTATCAAGCAAAGCTGAGGAAGCACAAACACCAAGACTTGGCATTCCCGTTCCCGTGCAGGCACCTTAGAGAGGTGGTTCTCAAAGTGTGGTCTGTGGACCCCCAGGGGTCTCTGAGACCCTTTCAGGGATCCTCAAGATCAAAACTGCTTTCATAGCAATACTAAGATATTATCTGCCCTTTTCACTCTGTTAACATTTGCGCTGATGACACAAAAGCAATGGTGGGTAAAATGCTGGCACCTTAGCTCGAATAGAGGCAGTGGCACCAAAGCAACCTAATAATCACTGCCCTCTTCACCACCACACACTCACAGTAAACACACACACACACACACACACACACACACACAACAACCCTGCCAGTTTCACTTAAGAATGTCTTTGGTGGGGGACTTCCCTGGCGGTCCAGTGGTTAAGACTCTGAGCTTCCAATGCAGGGGCTGTGGGTTTGATCCCTGCTCAGGGAACTAGGATCTCACAAGCCATGCAGCGTGGTCAAAAAGAAAAAAATTAGGGCTTCCCTGGTGGCGCAGTGGTTGAGAGTCCGCCTGCCGATGCAGGGGACACGGGTTCATGTGGGAAGATCTCACATGCCACGGAGCAGCTGGGACCGTGAGCCATGGCCGCTGAGCCTGCGTGTCCGGAGCCTGTGCTCCGCAGAGGGAGAGGCCACAACAGTGAGAGGCCCACGTTCCGCAAAAAAAAAAAACAAAAAATTATATATATAAAAAAAAGAATATCTTTGATGAAGCAGCAGTAGAAATTATTAATTTTATTAAAGATTGACCCTTGAGTAAACTTTTTAAAAATATTAAATGTAATGAAATATGTGCAAAAAGCACTTCTGCCACGACTGAAGTACGACGGCTGTATCTAGGAAAAGTAGGTGTGTGATTGAGTTAAGAGCAGAACCAGCAACTTTTTTCTTGGAATATCACTTTTTTTTTTTTTTTGCGGTACCGCGGGCCGCTCACTGTTGCGGCCTCTCCCGTTGCGCAGGCTCAGCAGCTCCGGACGCGCAGGCTCAGCGGCCGTGGCTCACGGGCCCAGCCGCTCCGCAGCATGTGGGATCTCCCCGGACCGGGGCACGAACCCGTGTCCCCTGCATCGGCAGGCGGACTCTCAACCACTGCGCCACCAGGGAAGACCTGGAATATCACTTTTAACTGACAAACTTTGGTCATTCAAATTTGGGTATTTGGCAGTCAATTTCTTGGAAATGAATGCAGTAAGGTTGATACTTTAAGGAAAAGCTGACAGCATTTGTAGCCAACGATAAAATTCAAGCAAGAATTAAAGTTTTGGAAAACCCGCTGTGAACTTGACAGTTTCCCAATACAGACTTTTCAAATAAGACCAGTGTTGACATTAATACTTTTTTTATACTGTATAATGAAATGTTTCAACATTTGGTAGATCTACAGAACTTAGTGAAACAATCCTTTCCAAATAACTCACGTGTGATGGTACATACATGGTGATCCATTCAAACTGCAGTATAGACCAGTAGGTTTTAATGAAACTAAATACAAAAAATTCATGGAAATGGTTTCAGATTCCACATTACAATGAACTAAGCTGAGGGATAGCTTTAAGAAGCTCCCTCTTTTTGAGTCTTGGCAAAGTACCAAAGAATAGCCGTAAATATCTGAAAAGGCTATTACATATCTGTGCGAAGCCAGATTTTCTTCCTATATTCCATCCAAAACAACACGCTGCAACTGACTGAATGCAGCAGCAGATATGATACTCTTGTCAGACGTTAAAGAGATTTGTCAAATTATGAAATGATACCACTCTTCTCACTAAAGATTTTGGAAAAAGGTATTTTTCATAAAAATATCCTATTTATAATGAACAGATAATGGGTTATAACCATTATTTTTAACAATAAAAATATTTAATTTCTTTTTTTTTTTTTTCGGTACGCGAGCCTCTCACTGTTGCGGCCTCTCCCGTTGCGGAGCACAGGCTCCGGATGCGCAGGCTCAGCGGCCATGGCTCACGGGCCCAGCCGCTCCGCGGCATGTGGGATCTTCCCGGACCGGGGCAGGAACCCGTGTCCCCTGCCTCGGCAGGCGGACTCTCAACCACTGCGCAACCAGGGAAGCCCTAATTTCTCAATTTTAATCTCTGTTATGCTATATAGAGATGGATACAATGCATACACACAAAAGCTCTTTGACGTCCTCAATAACTTTTAGGAGGTCCCAAGACCAAAATATTTGAGAACCAGTGTCTTAGAGAAATTTTCACTCAGGCCAAAGAGATATGTACTTGTATGCTCACAGCAGCACTACTCTAACAGCAAAAAGTAGAAACAAACCACACACGCTGTGGTATGTTTCTACAGTACAGTACTAGGGAGCAGCGAAAATGAATGCACCACGGCTAAAAGCATCAACATGAATACATCGCACAAAGGTAACAGTTGGATGAAAATCCAAGGTGCGGAATGCATGCTATTTGCCAGCTTTTTAATACATTTACATTTTTATAAATTTCAAAGACAAGTGAAACTAAATATGGTAAAGCTATAGAGAAAAAGTTAGGGGGATGATCAACAGAAAATTTAGGAAAATGGGAACAGGCAGCAGGAGGAATTTGCTAGCGTTGAAATCTGTTAGATTGGGCAGTAGGTTTATTAATGTTCATTTAACCATAATGCTTCATTATATATGTATGAATGTTAGATATATTATTTTTTTGTAAATGGCACATACTTTGCAACCTCCAAAGGGAGACGCTTCATTAGAGCTTTCTTTGCCAAAGGAGACCAAAGACGTATGGAAGGGGTGGTTGGAGGAGGGGCGGGGACTAAGCCCTGGCTGAGGGTCTGCAGCACCGGCCCCAGAGAACCCCATCACTGGGGCAGGTCTCTTCTCGGACACCTTCAGTGGTCACAGCCACTGCCATCCATCTACTTTGGTTTTTCAATAGCCCTCCCTACTTAAAAAGGCCATTTCTTCCTTCAGGTCATCATCCTCCATCTCCATCTACAGCACAATGAAAAACTACCAAATTTCACAGTTGATTTTGTGCTGTATCCAAAACACTAAACTTAACCAGCAGAATCTCTTATCACCTGGGCCAGCTCCTATTACATTTTTCCTACTTCCTATCCTTACATCACCAATATGCCCGCTCTGGTCGAACGAAGTTCCTTAGTGTCTCCTGCCTACTTCTGGTTTATTTCAACCTCTTTTGGCTAATGGTATTTCTTCTGCTTGGAACGTTCTTCTCTCGTCTCAAGATCTAAATCCATCACATCCTTGAGGATGCTTTAGGTACCAATCCTCTCCAAGAATCTTCTACCCATCACTCTTCCTCTGAGTTTCCTCAAACATTTACACACCTAATTCATATGTTATTGTCGTGTACCTGTTGGCATATTGATTTGTACTTATCCTCTGTGATTGTTTTGTGTCAATATTTGAAAGAACTGTCAGCACAGACTGCATTCTATACAACTTTTATGAGCCAGGTAAATGCTCAAAACTTTTTCTTAATGAATGAGCACCAAGTAGGGACTCCAACCCTCAGCTGAACAAATCCTCGCTGCTCTAATGTGTGTCGACATCCAGGTATCCTTACTCCCAAAAGGCTTTCAATTCACCATACCGAAAGATGTTTTCTCCCCGCTGTAGGAGCAGATTTCCTGTTTTATAAGAGAAACCAAGCAAAGAAGCATTTGCTCGATAGAATTCTCAACATTTCTGCACCCCGTCTCACCCCCTCTTTACTTGCAGTCCTTAAAAAAATCACCCTTGACAGGTGGCGGAACCAGCTTCTTTGTAAACACAAGATCTTCTGTTTCATTTGAGGGCAGTTTTATTTATTCAACAGGCCCTTATCGTAAGGAACCAAACTTATCTTCCCTATAACTTCTACCCTGTGGGTCCTAGTCTCTGTTTTCTACTCAGCATTTCAGAAATCTATGAAAATACTTTTCAAGCTGAACTTTAGTTATTTGTTTCCATCTCCTTCTCTGCCTGCTTGGCTCTGAGATCCTTGTGAGCCGGGACCATGCTCTGTTCAGCTCCACAGATCCTTAATCCCTGGCACAGAAGCACTCAGTTACTGCTGCCTGAATGAATGAATGAATGGATGGATGGATGGATGGATGAATCAAGTATCAGTTAGAAGACACAAGGTGAGAATTTAGGATGAATGACAATCCAGAGTAAGTTTACTCCCTTTTTCACTTGACAGAACTTCATATATTTCAATGTAGCTACCGTGAACAATTTTTATGCACCCTCACTTTTTTCTTCGAATTAAGTACTCCCAATTGCCTCAAGAGTAAATTCCTCACGTGATGATTTCAAGAGCTTGCAACATTCTAGTTGCCTCCCTTCTGGTGAGCAGTTTATCAATGTCCCCCTTCAAATCACGGCACTCAATCTGCGATTCACTATTATGCATGTGATCTAATCAGTTCACAAGGCCAATGTTATCACCCTTGTCCTGAATTCAGTACTTACGTTAATGGAGCCAACTCTGCTGAAATGCATCCATTTTTCAAATGATGGCTGAATTTTAAATATTGCTTGTTGATTAACAGCAGTTATCTCTGGGGGTGTAAGTTGGGAAACGAGACTTTCACATCTTACTATAAATATTCCTGCATTGCTTTAATTATTTATACTAAACATGCACTCCTTTTGTCATTAAAAGCCAGTATAGATTTTTAAGAATAAATTAATAAACAGTTAATATCTGTGATTTCCATGGTTCCAGTCTCATGGAGTACACAAGTCATATTTAAAATACGTGTACTCTCTACTACGTATAAAATAGATGACTAATAAGAACCTACTGTATAGCACAGGGAACTCTACTCAATGCTCTGTGGTGACCTAAATGGGAAGGAAACCCAAAAAACGAGGGGATATATGTATACGTATAGCTGATTCACTTTGCCGTACAGCAGAAACTAACACAACATTGTAAAGCAACTATACTCCAATAAAAATTAATAAAAAAAGAAAGGAAAAAAATAAAATAAAATACATGTATTCTTTTCTTCTCTTTTGTATATATTTCTCATCTATCAACATGTATTTGAGTAGCCATTGGTACACAGCACTTCTAACTGTGATCTAGCCATCCAGCCAACCCAAGCCCTACTTCTAGATTATGAAATTCCTCTCTTCCTATAAATGTCAGAAAGCAGCTCACTATAATTTGATTTCCCTCTTTCTTAAGGTCAGATTAAAACCCAGTAAGTTATTATTGGAGGTTTGCTTTCCCCTAGAAGGGAGAAATCCTATAGCACATTTCCAGAAAATTTCCTGAAGCACAGGGTGTCCCACACTTTGTTTCCTTCCAAATACAGCTGTGTTTCATGCTCCAGAGAGGATTGTTGGGTTAACAAGTAGGGCCAAACAAGCACAGAATAGAAAACAACTCACAATTCTAGGCCATTACATGTAGGCAGTGTTCTCCACATGGAGCACGTAATTCAGACCCCAGAAAGTACATCACTGCATGTGACTCTATTCTATGACCCTCTGCTTAGTCTAAGGTCAAAATAAATCTTTGAGGAAAGAAATATGATTGGGGGCACAAGTTTTTGTGAATCACAGGGCAACGTATGTGTTCCATCAGCACCTAGGGGCCCTCCTGCAGTGGAGGGTCTGAGAGGAGGTGCAGGTGGTGAAGGCATATCCTTCAAGCTTGAGACCCCGTGAAGGTTTCACAGACCTCAGAGCAGCTCTGAGCCCAGAGACCTGCCCTTCACAGGGCTCCAGCCTTTCACAGTACTCGCTCCAGTGACCTCTCAAGCTAGTTTCTTCCTCCCTGTGGCCCAGTTTCCAGGTCTGTCCAATTGGTAAGAGGAGGGGCTCTTCCCTGCCTGCCTCACAGGCAGATGGTATCGACGAAAATGTTTATATAAGCATTATATAAAGAGAAGGTGTGGCTAATGTACTGTTATCCATTCTACAAGACGGCACTCCGCAAGTACAGAGAGGCCAAGTGACTTACCCAAGGTCACAACACTAGTGAGAAACCCTGGTGATTGTGGTGGGAGAAGGTGACAGAGAAGACTAGAATCTGTGTCTCCTGCTTAGTACAGGTCCTTCCCTGAACCTCTGGTTTCTGATCTGGAGGAGTTGGAGTCAATTATTCAGATCCATGAGCCATTTTTAAAGGTTTTAAGAGTTTAACAGATTCTCATCAATAAGCTGCCCAGACTCAAAATCATGCCTTTATTTTTGGCTGACATGGCATCAGCCCAGAGTGGGAGTTCTGGTTAGTTCAAGGGTCTTCAACTCTTGTTACCCATTTGTATCACCTGGGGAGCTTTTAAAGGATGTCCATGCCCAGACTCCACTCTGGGCCAATTAAGTTTAAATATCTGGGGGGGTGTTTGCATTTTTTAAATCTCCCAGGTGATTATAATGGGCTACCAGGGTAGAGAACCACTGGGTTGGCTGATTACGATCAGAAACTGAGAGGCAACAATAGTTGTCATTGACTGATTACACAGCACAGTTAAAGCAATGGTACTGGGATCCTTAGTTGAAAGGAATTCACAAAAAAAAAAAGAAAAGAAAGAAATTCACACCTCGAGTGTCTTAATGTGGCCAGCACTTATTGTGCACATACTATGTGCCAGACACGAATCAAAATATCTACACGTATGAACTCACTTTGACCCCATAGGACCTACGACGTTTTCCCAATTTACAGATGAGAAGACAGGCAAACTGTAGAAACTTGCCAAGGTCACAGCCAAAATGTGGGACAGCCAGGGTCGAACTCACGCGTCTAGTACCAGGATCTTAATCCCAACCCTCGACAGATTCCTGATACTGTCATAGGATGTGGTTTATAGTACCCTAGCTTCAGTGATGAATTACAAGGTTACAGACTATTGGGGAATATAGAACAGTTTCTAATCCAAACGCCTGTGGGGGCTGGGAGATAAGACACTTCACGGGGGTGGGCAGATGTACATGCAGACGGGGACACGGCAGCCCAGTGGCAGGAACTGTGGCAGACTGGCGAGCACATGCCAGGGAAGGGAGACAGCCGCCACCGACTGCACCAGATTGCTGCCATGTGGGGAGGTGGCCTGGTGCTGCTTGCTCGTCCAAGTTTTCAGAAGAAGCTGGAAATCTGGATTTGTATGTGAAACCGACCATTTCCAAATGCTGTCTCGAGTTTTTAAACATACTGTATGGGGCAAAACATATCAGTAGGCCACTAGCTTGTGACTTCTAATATCATCCATAACACACACACAACACACACATACGACACACACATACCCCAATCCTTCTTTTAAAATTCTTGAAAAATAGATACATGTATATGTATAACGGAATCACTTTGCTGTACACCTGAACCTAACACAACACTGTTAATCAATTATGCTCCAATATAAAATTAAAATTAAAAAGAACCCTAAATCATCTAATGTTCTCTTGGTTTGGTCCTCTGCAATTAGAAACAGCAGACCCTGTCTTTCCTTCTTTCTGTGCAAAATTTGAACTATTACCTATGTAACACATAGAAAACCCAATAGAAATTTCCCCTGGGTAATTTTAATCAGTGGACTGACTGGTAAATCAATGAATAAATAAACTTTTACTAAACACTTATTTTCTCATTTGAATCTCAGTGAAAATCTGGGAATGTGGATTTACTAGCATCGCTTTACAGTAAAACCCAGTCAAAATTCATATGATTATTACACAATTTAGATATAATTCAGTCAAATCACACACACAGAGGAACTTGTTCCTCCAGTAAAAGTCTAAAGTAATATTGTTGGCCTATGAAACAAGTACTTGTCAAGCCCTATTATATAGCCTTATAAAAGAATTTTACCATATCGTATTATTACTCTATGAGATACATGGACATTTTTTAAAAATAATAATAAACACAGACATCACCAAAAAGTTCTGAGTCAGATATGCCTACAGTGTAATCACAAACTAAGCAAACAGAAACATTTCATATACTTAATAATAGCTAATCTTTCTTGAGCTCTTTCTACAAAGCAGCCACTAATTAGGTATGGCTTTGTGTGTGTACATAATATTGACATTTATATAGGTATTCAATTAATACATACAATATCCCTATGATATAGGGACTGTTATCACTATTGAAAGATGAGGAAACCAGAGAACAGGGAAGTTAAGTAATTTGCCCAAGGTCACACAGCTAGTTAGTGTCAGAGCTCAGATCTAAACAGCTTGGCAGAGCCTGAACACTGGCCCACTACTCTATGACCTTAAAAAGCATGTACGGTCTCCGTTTTTTACTTAAGATGTACTGCATACAGTAGACATAGTGAAAAGAGGGCAAAAATCACATGATATTTTCTCTTGCACTGTTGTGGGAATGTAAATTGATACAGCCTCAGTGGAGAACAGTATGGAGGTTCCTTAAAAAACTAAAAATAGAACTACCATATGACCCAGCAATCCCACTACTGGGCATATACCCAGATAAAACCATAATTCAAAAAGAGTCATGTACCAAAATGTTCATTGCAGCACTATTTACAATAGCCAGGACATGGAAACAACCTAAATGTCCAACGATAGATGAATGGATAAAGAAGATGTGGCACATATATACAATAGAATATTACTCAGCCATAAAAAGGGACGAAATTGGGTCATTTGTACAGATGTGGAGGGACCTAGAGTCTGTCATACAGAGTGAAGTAAGTCAGAAAGAGAAAGACAAATATCATATATTGACACATATATGTGAAATCTAGAAAAATGGTACAGATGAACCTATTTGTAGGGCAGGAACAGAGACACAGACGTAGAGAACGGACCTGTGGACACAGAGTGGGGAAGGGGAAGGTGGGACGAATT
The DNA here is from genome assembly GCF_003031525.2 of Neophocaena asiaeorientalis asiaeorientalis. Classification (NCBI taxonomy): domain Eukaryota; kingdom Metazoa; phylum Chordata; class Mammalia; order Artiodactyla; family Phocoenidae; genus Neophocaena; species Neophocaena asiaeorientalis. The sequence goes on along the minus strand of NW_020185337.1, from coordinate 2,975,271 downwards.
GGGAGATTAGGAATGACATATATACACTACCATGCGTAAAATAGCTAGTTGGAACATGCTGTAAAGCACAGGAAGCTCAGCCTGGTGCTCTGTGACAACCTAGATGGGTGGGATGGGGGGTGGATAGGAGGGAGGTCCAAAAGGGAGGGGATACAGGTATACATATAACTGATTCACTTTACTGTACAGCAGAAACTAACACAAAATTGTAAAGCAATTATACTCCAATAATAATAAAAACAAGTAAATAAATAAAATATACCACCAGACAACCCAAGACACTGGCACTACGTAACTTTAGAAAAATCTATCACCCTCCTCAAGTCCAGTAGCTTGTTTCAAAAGCACAGATAAAGAGGCTGCTGCTGGTCAATCATGGAAAAGACCATCTTCCCTGGCCTTCTCCATTCCCCTTTGAAAGCCAGCCTCTTCAGAGCACTCCAAACAGTTCATCCCGAGACGCACATTTCTCTCACCCTTCGTCTTTTTCCCTTCACAACTCACTTCTAATGGGGCTCTAACCACTTTTCTGACCCATGGAGAAATTACAGGAAAGAGGGAGAGAGAGAGAGGGATTATTCTGGGGTTGGCTTTTTCAGGCGCAAGCCTCGGAGAAGGTCCACACATTCCTTCCTTGCTGGGAGATAGAACTCGGCTGAATTTGGAATTTCTTAAAAACAGAAGCAAGAGTACCTAAGCCTTAGTCATTTAAGAACTCGAGGGAGCTTCGGTGGTAGAAGTTTTTTAACAAGAAGGGAATGGAAGGCTGGAAACAATATCCTTTTTAGGCACACAGAATCTGCTGCATTTACTATAACTCTGGGTCAGTCTGTGAAAAACAGAGTGGCTAAAGGCCTCACGCTGATTTCAGACCGTGGGCGTGTATCACTCTACATTTTATAAAATTAGCTACAGTGTAGCTTCTGTGTACGTGTGTGTGTGTGTGTGTGTGTGTGTGTGTGTACACAGGCAGTGAGGCTGACTTTTATAAAATAAACAGCAATATGCACCCATGCAGCTAAAGATTAGTATCAAGCCAGTCTGATTTTAATTTATGAAACTACCTTGTAACTGCAGTGATTCTATCCCAAGGTGGGTCCTTGGGGAATGATAAAGCCATCTGAGAGGCCCCTGCTTCAGCACCTAGACATATATACTATTCTCTAATATCATAAAAATGTAATGTACAGATGGAGGATAGAAATACAAAACTTGCTCCTAAACAGAAGGGGGAAAGCAGCTAGAAACTTCAGCCCATGAAATCTCTTACCTATTTCTAAGGTCTGTGCTTTGCACATTAGTTTCTCATGAAATATGACGAAAGACATTTCAGTTACCATAAACCATAAAGTATTTTGTACACATGGCCCTAGATGGTATGCATTACTGAGCTACACCTAGAAAGCAGGAAATAGAAAAGAGCCCATCAGAAACACGACACAGCATCTTCACTGACAGTCTGCATCTCTAAAATGTGATTCTAGAGTGCCTTTACTGAGGCCAAAGCAGTAACGAAATCTGATGGATAAAAAACCAAAAAACAAAAACCCCCCACATGTCTTCCCATCTCTAGGCCTGGTCTGGATTTCTTTCAGATAAGAGGAGACTCAAAATCTACTCCTTCACCACAAAGCTCATGGTCTTGTAAAAACCTTCTGCTAGAAAGCCTTTCACGCCCCCAAAAGTCCTATTTTGTAGGTCACACTCTCATTATCTTGTTCTGCGATCAGTCTGATTAAATTATAGAAAATTACTAACACATCACTCAGAATAGAGAGATGAGCTCCAGCCTGTTGTGTTTGTTTTTCGGTCCTCCTGTCCTAATACTCCAGCAGAGATTTAAAAAGGAAGAGTGGAGGAGAGACGAGGCAACTTCAAACGAGGAAAGCGAAAGGATATATTAACCTCCTCCCAGGACTGAGCTGCCCTCAGCTTTCACAGAGGGCATTACTGACCAGTCACGGAAACCAAGAGAGCTTTTTCCACTCTCACAATCTGGGCTCCACCATCATTTCCTTCGCACCTTATCATCTTTTGAGTCCAAAGACACCACTTTGCACGAAGTGACCAGGGTTAGTGCTACCGGATGAGTTTTTCTCTTCGGGGAAACGAAGTCATTCAGACACAATCTGACCTACTGGGATTACTAAATAAACTGCTTTACCTCCACATTTCGAATCTGGTCCTTCCTACAAGGACATCTTGACATTAATTAATTAATCCTTGTATTGTAAACCAACTTGTGACCCCAGGAGAAGCCTGCCTGGTTACTCCATCAGTACAACAAGATCCCTTGGCTGTTTCCACAGCCTTTTTGTCCATCTAATTTTATAAGCCTCGCGAGATCAAGACTTTCCACACCTCCCTAGGAACTCTCCTAACAGGCCATTCAAAGACTCTAAAAACTCAAATGCACAGCAAGCTCTAACATTGGCCAAAAGCTGTCCAATTTCTACTTCCCCAACGTGATTTATTAACACTTGGTGCGGGAGACTTGTCAGTTCACACCAGCTGTGTCATCCCCAGAGCGAGATGGCAACACGTAGACAAATTAAAAATCAATTTCTTTATTACAAACTATTTTGCAGCATTAGAAGGAATGCGATTTTGAGCTATCTTCCTTATTTTTAACAGCAAAGCTCAGTGGGCCCTACTTACTGTATTAGGAATACATGGATTTCTTTCAGGAGAACAGATAGGCACTTCTGCCCAACATCAAGCAAGCCTGCTTTGTGGTACCCCAGAATCATCCGAAGTGAAATACTTTCCTATTTCAGATTTTAAAAACTTCCCCATGGTTCCTGTCCTAGTCAGGAGGTACTGTCTGGTCACTGAAAGAATTGAATAAGAATAAGTAAGGGAAAGGGTTCAATCTTCTACCTTCTATCTTTCAATAGACATAGAAAGACCCATAAAGATATAAAAATAAGGGATCCTGTCGCTTTTCAGTCATCTTGTTTCCCAATTTTACTAGAAAGCAAGAAAGAATTGTTAAAGTTTTGTTCGTGACGAACACAATAACCTGTTCTGGTCTTGACCCACAACTGAGTAAACAGTGAAAATACTGGAATAACAAAACAACTGTTTTATGAACTTTTCCTTTGTGCTCCCCCTTGGGAATAGGCATCGGGCAGCTTTCCAATGATAAACAGAAGAGAATCTAAACTCATACCCGTTTAGGGGTAAGTTGAAGCTAATGAGGAAATCTTAAAAGTGCTGATGGCACCAATGGTCAAAGGTTTTACAGATGCAACAAACACACCCCTTTCCCTCTCCAGTTTGTGATCCCAAATGGAACGATGTTCACAAAGGGCTGAGCCCCAGGCCTGGCAAACAGTCACCGTATCAGTTTCCCTCTCTTCCTCTTTCTCAGGCTGACAGACATTTTTAAACTCTGCAGTTCAGGATTCTGCTAAAGATAAGCACATCGTATAGCTCCAAGGACCTCTAGGACATTTTTTGGGAACATGGTATCGGACCCCGTTAATGGAAAGAACTTTTGTAAAAGAGCCATCAATTGCAGTAGAGTCGTATTTAAATCCCAAAATGATAATTACTGCTCTAGGCCAAGAAATAAAGGCTTTAGTTTGAATAATAATTTTGAAATCCACTTCTCAAAAATAGTTTAGGTTTAACACCCTTGGTTGGGGGTCACCTCCGAAAGCTAGCGCAGCTCGCCTTTTTGATTGGCAGCCAGTAGGATCACCATTCAATTCTATAGGACAGTCCATTTGTTTTTCTGCATATGTATGAGGCCCACATAACAAAAACAAACACACACACACTTACTTCAGAGGCCCAGGAGGAAAGGACTGTGTAGAATTTTAAATCAGAAATCTAACGCTTAGGTTAGTAGTGTCAGGTTAAAGGCTCGCCCATCCCCAAAGCTAATTCGGTTCTGAACAGTCCCATGGGTGTCTAGTTGAACAGAAGGAGCTAGGAAACCTTAGCAGAACGAAGCCCAGCCTGGGGAATTGCTGGGACTCCGTGCCAGGGGCTGAGGCTCACCCCAGACTTGGTATCAGATAATACCAAGTGCTAGTCTGGATTTCCAGGACTAATCTACTGGAGGGTGGAACTTCCAGGTTCCCTGGTGTCTGTGCTATAGGGTGGGAGGACTGTGGGCTTTGGAGATTCCCCACTGTGGCTGGCTAGTATCATATTTACTAACACATAGAGTTTATTAGTAGCAATGGTTTATGGGGGGAGGGGTACACAGGCAAGGGGGGGAACCTAAGAGGAAGTGGAAAGCATCCTAAATTTTCTAGAGATGCAGTTATCACAAGTTTCTTTTCTTGTAGTCTAATTTGAACTTCTTTGTGTTTACGGGTTCTCTAAATTCTAAAAACATTACATCAATAGTGGCTTTTAAGCACTTGTGTTTACTCAGAAGGCTTTTTGGTTTCAAAAGCAATGCTCCCCACCTCATTCCCCCTCCCACCTTTCCCACCCTGAAATCCACGCATATCAGTCCTTTCTTTTATGGAGAAATGTTAAGTCGGCCCCTAGATAACTTCTTAAAAACTCAGGATGACAGTCTATTAGAGCAATCAACTCCCAACTCTCTGTATTTTAACTTTGATACAAAACAGTTCTCCAGGGAAAGAAAAATTTTCCGCCCCCCCCCCCCCCCACCGCACACAAATAAACAAACAAATAAACAAAGAACTTAGCATTAAAACTGGAATTTAGGGCTACAATTATATTCTACATTAAATATAAATTAACACTAATTTGACCAAAGTCCACCTCACTGCAGGTTCTTTCAAGACTCACTCAGCACTTAGCAAGCCTTGGGTTACTACGTCTGAACTTGCAAAATACACCATTTGCCCAGAAATTGCTCTTAGCTCAAATGCAAACTGCTCACAAAACATGTGTAAACTATGCTTAAAGCAGGCAGCACACATCCACAAAAATCCATTCAAACCAAAGGTAAGTGGAGAAAGCTTCACAAATTAGGCTTCTCTTTAAAAACTGGAGGGACTTTTACGGTGTTTCCAAAAGGTTATTGCTTTTTACTTCAGTAAAAGTGGCTTTATGTGACTGAGAGAAAGAGTTGATTTTTTTTTCTTTTTCTTTTTTTTTTTTTTTTAACTTGAGTGGATAACAGTATTCAATTAGAGAACAGGGTGGGAGAGACCACTCTCAAAATATAACTTAATCACCAGGCCCCAGCGCACTGGAGAGGCCCACCAAAACACACGAGCTAAAATGGAGCCTGAATTTCCTCTCAGACGGAGAGGGTAGTCGCACGAGGTCAGGGTCAAGGTCAGCAGCAGGGCAGGCTGCAGCTGCCCGACTTCACTACCCACAACGGGAGGGAAGGCGTTCCATCTCCGTCACAACCGAGCAGATAAATCCCTTCTCCCCCCCCTACCCTCCCTCTCACCCCGCCAAGGTTTTTTTTTAAGAAGAAAGGAAAATGACCAAATAACCTCACCGCCCTGGTTTTCGCACACAAGCTCATCAGCGCCCAAAGTTGCCATCTAAGGGCAAGTTCGCAGAGAACACTGAAGCCCATTTTGTCCGAGCAGGGCAAGCCTCCCCCGACGCCCCCCCAGGATTCCTGCCTCCTCTCCCTGCCCCCAAACGCCCCCGAAAAGAGCTGGGAACTGCGGCCGGCCGGCCATGTGCACGCACACACTTCCACCAACTGCTGCGAGTTTTCTGTGAATCGCAGCGCGGAGCCTCCCAACTCGCCCTCCCCGACTCCGCCGCCTTCTCCTTCCTCGCACAAAATTTCTCTACACACCCAGGCGCCTGCGAATGATTTTATGTGCATATATATTACATATGTGATATTATCCTCAGAACCTCTAGCGGGCAGGCGAAGAAAGGACTGCACAGAGGTATTTTTTTTTTTTTTTTTTAAAGGAAGGGGAAAAAAAGCACAACCCAAGCCCTGTGCGTCGACTCCTGCGTACCGGGAAGGGGAAAGAAAGAGGAATGTTTGCGGAGCGGGCTGCCTGCGAGTGCCCTTGCTCGCCACTTCGGCCGCGGCCCGGGTGACACGGAGGCACGGGGGCGCCCGGCCCGAGCCACCCGCGCCCCCTGCCCGTCCCCCGGGCAGGCACCGCCGCGGAGATTTCGCGAGGGGGAGATCGATCGCGCTGCCTGTCTGCAGCGGAAACGCACACGCTCACACACAACCCCAGCCCGAGACACCATAACCTTAACCCTTCCCCCACCCTCCGTGAACTTCAGGTGACCGACCACGTCGGCCTGACACCCGCGCGGGCGGGCGCTCCGGCTCCGCTCCCGCCCCCAGCCCGGGTTTTGCAGGATCGGGCTCCAAGCAGCGCCAAACCGCCGGGAGAGAGGAGCAGTGCGGGTGGCCCCCAGCCCTCGGCGCGCCCCGACCCCCGCACCCTCAGGCACCGGGATCCGCAAGGAATTTCTTGTTTAAAAAGATTCCAACCTCTCCCACCTCCCCTCCACCCCCGATTAAAAAAACCCCGGCATCCACACTACTCCCCTCCTCCCTTCTTTTGCCCCCTCCCCCCAACAACCCGGAGTGAGGAGGGGGAGGGGGAGGGAAAAGGGAAAAAAGCCCGATCTCAAGGAAAAAAAAAGGGGGGGGGGGTGAGAGAAAGAAAGAAAAAGAGAGAGAGAATAGAAAGGGCACGGGGCTGATCATCACCAACATGGCTGCCTCAGCATAGACCTAAACGAGGAGTAACCCGGGCTGTGTCTTTGTCAGTTTCACCTCTGTAACCCTAAACTAATGCAGAAAACAACGGAGGAGGCTGCGGAGGGGAAAGAGGAGAGGGAGGGCGAGAAAATGGCACGAGAGGAGGTGGAGAAGGGATGACTTACGTGAGGGAAGGCGCTTGGGCTGCTCCTGCTTCCTCCTGGGCATTTTCCCCCTTTTCTCACATTCTCCTCCTTGGTTAATGTGAGATCAAATAAACCCCCGTGGGGGCAGAGAGGCAGACACTGGCAGGAGCGGGGAGGTAGTTGGGGGGCGCGCGGGCGGGCAGGGGGAAACCCCTTCTCTCCGGTGTGTGCAATGGGTTGAAGCTTGTTTCCTGGAGCCAGAAGAGGGGTTTTCTTCTTTTCTTTCCTTTCTTTTTTTTTTTTTTTTTCCTTTTTTTTTTTTTTTTTTTTTTTTTTTTTTTAATTTTTTGGTCGTGCACCTGGCTTGTCCCCGAGCGTAATATTCTTCAATGGAAACGGATCTAATAGGTGTGAGTGTGTGTGTGTCCTATGCTCGTGTGTGTGATGGGAGGTATAAATAAATGAGTGCCGGTGCGTCGGTGTCTATGGCCGCGCTCTGTGTCTCCGAGCCCCTAACACTAATGTCGGGATCAAAGGGCAGCGGCGGCGGCAGCACAGCTCACAGCTCGCTCTCTTGCTCTCTCTCTCTCTCTCTCTCTCTCTCTCGCTCTCTTTCTCGCTCTCTCTCTCGCTCTCTCTCTCCTCTCGCGCTCTCTCTCTCTCTCTCTCTGTCTCACACACACACACACAGGCACAGACTGAAGGAAAGAGCGAGAGCTACACACACACACACACACACACACACACACACACACACACACACAGCAAAGAGGAAGGTGCCCTAAGGCTCCCAGGGCGGACTCAGGCTGGGATTTGCAACCGCTCTGTCTGGAAAGAATGGGGGGCGCGCGTGCGGGGGTGGGATGGACTTAGTCAAATTTATCCCGCTATTCGCCAGATCTAGGGGTAAAAAAAGTTTTTCCCACTCTTGAAACAACGATTATTTCATTATTCTTACTGATTTTTCGAGAGAAAATAGGTTTCTCTCGTAACTTTCTTTTGTTGATTAAACTACATAAATTCTTCAGGGTTTTGGCACTCAGAGAATTACTCTCTCACACATTCACCTTAAGTCTGTGGAGGTGACAGTCTTCCACGCACTCTCCAAAAACATTACAATAAAAATAACAAAAATAAAAATTAAAAAATAACATATGGTGACATCAATAACTAGGTTGATGGAGTAAGTGCCCCGTTTTGGAGTGTCCAGTGGAGTTAAAACTGGAAAAGGCTGCCTAAATGAAAATTACAGCTCCTTGACAAAGGGGGAAAAATAAGATTAGGTCACCCCTGATGGTCGATTTAACTGCTACATGATACTCCTACAGCAATCTTGACTTCTGAAATTTACTTTTTTCCCTGCTTTAATGCAGGTATGTGAAGCTTACCCTGAAGCAATTCCAGTTTGCATTGTGAGTTCAATATAGCAGTTTTCATTAACTGATACATACTTTCATTACTTTACAAATCACACATCTTTCTTCAAAGAGAGACATAAAGGGGAAAAATAGAAAAGGACGGGTCTCACTCCAGCACAAAAGGTACTTGGTGAAAGAGGACTGTTCTCTTTGTGACTTGCAGTCATTTGGATAAAAGTTCACTCAGAGGTTGTTAATGATTTAAACTCCAAAACCTGCTACTATAATTGAAGTAAAAACCAGTCTGAAGAAGAGTTGTTTCATAAAACTCTCTTTGTAAGAGAAAACTTTGAACTTAGCCGAATACATTATATGTCATGAGTCAGATGTAGCTAAAAAATAAAAAAGGTGCATTATTTAACTACATCTTCCCTTTTTAGCTTTTTCAAACCTCTGACTCATCATCTTATTATGTTAAATATTTTCTTAGAAATTTTAAAATAGACTTTTTCATCAAAAAAGGTGGAGGCACGGCAAAGATACAGAACATTAAAATGACACTCCATACGCTTACACGGGTAGCTAATGCCTCTTTGAGGTTCTGACCGAATTATCACACCTGGAGTGGTGTTCAAGACAGTCATGGGGGTTAAATCCCTACACACCCCCTTCAAAAATAACAATAAGCTTTTGCATTGCACACTTTCATTGGAGAAGCTTAAAGAGTGTTATATCTCCCAAAAGATGTTTTTCATTGATAGTGAAATCTCAGGGTGAAACACTCTGTGCCACTCCCCGGAAAGATCTAGCTTCCCAGTGACAGGTAATGCTACCTGACGCAGGTTTTGAAACACCTGCTTGAATTCAATTTAAACCAAACAGAGAGCAGTCAAGTTTGAAATGGAGCATCACGCTTAAACCAACTCTTCCTTGAAAATTGGCTTAAGTAAACTGGTAGCTAAGTTTCCCCGAGTTCCAATTTGAAATAGAACTACCTTCCAACTCAGATCAAAGTCAGCTGGTGCCATGATTTTGACTACTGTCAGTAGCATTGGACGTGAAATTAGTGTATGAATGATAAATCAGAGCCTACCATTCTAAACAGAGTCATTGCCTGGAGTGTGTAGCATCTTTAAACCTAACACAAGGTCAACAGAACGGCCACAACACTTCACCATCGCTCCCACAGAGCCTTTAGCTGGGATATGGAGAACTATTACTCTGTACAGATACACCACTACCTTTTCCAGTGCTTTGTACACTATAATTGAAAACACACTTTAAGGCTTTCTTCAAAGTAGAGTACATTTCCTGCAACCTTTTAAAGGCACGCAGGCAAATGCTGTCGACGTTTAATTATACAGGTGTTCTATCAACAGCCAAAAGCATTTTTAATTGAATTTGTTCATACCTCTACGTCTTTCCAAAAATTATTTGAAGCAGTACACAACAAGAGAAAATGGGAATAAGGACAGAACAACTTCTGTTTCAATCTCAGCTTGGTATCTCTCTCTGCTACAAAGCACTCTTCGAGGGCACTGGCATCTCACCCTCAATGCCTAGAAGTTTAGGGAACACAAGCTAATTTTAATGCTAGACTAACCTAAAATATTAGGAAGATAAATAGCTGGAGGTTGCTACAATGGACTGCAAAATCGAGTGGATAAATGATTTGGGGAATGCGTGCCATTTGGATGCACGTACCCATGAACTTGGATTACTGTTGACCGTAGTCATTATTTTGGAATATTCTATTTGATTCACCCCCATGGCCCAAGCTTTTGAAAGCATATTTTATCTTAATAATTATAGTACTCTCTCCACCTCCATCTCCGTCACCTCTCAAATGTAAGATTAAGATAGATTTTCTCAAAATTATATATTCTAAGACGATGTGTCATAAACCCTCACTCTCACAGGATTAATTCTATCCTTTCCCAAGTACTACTAAGGGTGGTAGACAGGGGAGCCCCGCCCCCCCTAGAATCGTGTGGGCTCTAGAGGGGTCCTTGAGGTCAAAGTCTTTTCAAAATATTATTTGCTCTTTTATCTGTGTTGACGCTAAACTGATGATTAAAAGCAATGGGAATAAAATGGTGGCAGCTTAGCAGCTCAGATCAAGGCAATGGCACCACAAAAAAGTATTAGTAGTCATTCTCATCTTCGCTTAAAGAAAGAAAGATTCATTTAAGGATGTCCTTGATGGAGCAGTAAAAATTATTAATTTTATTAAATCTCTACCCTTGAGTGCAAGACTTTTAAATATTCTTCGTGACAAAATGTTAGGTACATAGAAAGTACTTCTGCTGCATACTGAAGTACTTCGTTATCTTAAGGAAAATCTCTCGTGAGATGGTTTGATATAGCTGCTTTTTCCATGGAATATTATTTTTACTTGAAAGAAATACTGACACGCAAACTATGATTATTCAGACTTGGGTATTTCTCCAAAAGTGAATGAAGTGAGCCTGTAACTTCCAAGAAAACAATTGGTGGTATTTTTTGGCAATGATAATATTTGTAGTTAGAAGTGAAAATTAGAATTTTAGATAACTTGTATCCATCACTGTGACTTTAACAGCGTCCTGATACTTACATATGTTTCTGATGAGATTCATAGTGATATTAATGAATGTGACTTTTTGATATTGTGCTGACATTTTGGAAGAACTATGGAGCTCAGTATTTTCCAAATGACCAATACATGATGTTACAAAATCATGCTGCAGTAAAGATCTACTTAAAGTACAAGATAAACCAGTGGATTTTAATGTAAGAGTGTAAAAAGTCATTGACGTGGTTTTCCACTGTTTCAAGTCCTTCCCTCTCCTGCAGAAGTGACCTGCAGCGGACTTACGGAACCACTGACCCTCCCCCCCCCTTTATTTTTTTTTTTTTTTTTTTTTTTTTTTTTTCGTCAGTAACTTTTAAGAAATTAGCACTCACCAAGTTTTGGTGGTATGTCAAAGAAAAATATCTACAATTATCTGAAAAGGCTACTAAAATGTTCCTCCCTTCTTCCACCTACATATCTGTGTGAGGCTTGATTTTCTTTCTGTATGTCTTTAACCAAAGCAACATATCACAACAGATTGAAAGCAGAAGCAGGTATGAGAATCCAGCTTGTCTTCTAGTAAGCCAGACATCGTAGAGGTTTGCAGAAATGTCACCCAATGCCACTCTTTTCACTAAATTTTTTGTTTTGAAAAATATAATTATTTTTCATAAAAATGTGTTAACTTGTATTCATTATTGTTATTTATATAGGAATTAATAAATAAATATTTTAGAAATTCCACAGTTGTAATGTGTAATGTAGTAAATATCAAGTCGTAACCCACATAAACAAAAGTTCTTTGGGGACTTCAATAATTTTAAGAGTATAAGGAGTCCTGATTCCAAAAAGCTTGAGAACCACTGCCCTAGAAATAAAGAGAAAAGAGAACTTCTATGGGTGTTTTACTAGTCTCGAAATCCAATTCTAAATATTGGCACACTTCTCAAAAAATGAAGCCCACTTATCTCCAGGAACGGAGAGTTGGTTTTGTATGTCCCAAGATTGGCTTCTCTGATGAGATTCCTTATGAGATGCAGAGAGGATGTATTATTCAGGGTTCTTCAGAGAAATAAATATTATTCATTCATGTATTTACTTATTTACTATAAGGATTGGCTCATCAGGGTATGGAGGCCAAGAAGTCCCATGACCTGCCAACTGTCAGACAGAGGACCAGGAAAGCCAAGAGTGTAGTTCAGTCCAAGTCAAAAGGCCTGAGAACTGGGGGCGGCTAATGCTGTAAGTCCTGGTCTGAGTCCAAAAGCCCGAAAACCAGGAGCTCCAGTGTCCAAGGTCAGGAGAAGAGGAGAGTTCAAGGAGAGAGAGTGAATTTGCCCCTCCTCCACCTTTTCTATTCGGGCCCTCTGTGGATTAGACAATGCCCACCTTCACTGGTGAGAACAATCTTCTCTACTCAGCCTATGGATTCAGATGCTCATCTCTTCTGGAAACAGCCTTACAAACACACCCAGAAATAATACCAGCTATCTGGGCATCCCTTAGTCCAGTCATATTGACACATAAAATGAACTGTCACAGAGGGCAAGTAGTATATTCACCAAGTGCTGTTGGTACAGGCTGTCCAGCCATGTGGAGAGGCTAGTTCCTCTGACCAGAGGGCCCAACCCTCTTCTGACCTCAGACCCCTTAGAACAATAAGACCAGCTCTCTCTCTTTCGCAGGGCCTGAGCTATTAGCATCGAGAGTTAAAACAGGGACGCTCTTAACCCCCAAAGCCCTCCACGTCTGACATTTTAAATAATGAGTGCCTGTCCCAAGGCAGAGATATGGGTCTGCCATCTCTCCTGGCCTGGACCTCATGTGTTGTAAATCAGTATCTGGTGACGATGACCAGCCATCATGTACGGAGGCGGGGAGGCTTTTGCTGTCATCCGTACATGTGTTCTTAGGAGGCCAGGGCCTGACTGGGATCTGCAAGTTTTTTCACAACTTGGATTAACCATGCTTTCAAAAGTTGCGGATGGACAAGCTTGTGACCTGACAGAGAACCTGGCAGAGGTAACGTTTCTGGGCATTTTGGAGGTCTTCCATCCAAACTCTTGTGCTTGGGATCTTTCCCTTAAATTTCTCCCCCATAGCTCTTCATCTCAACACCATCTCGGAGTACAGGTGGCATTTAGATTTGGTAAGTTCCTGATCTCCAATCTCTATGATCTATGTTTCCCTCACCTTCCTGTCAGCTGTAATGATTGGATCACTCAGTCCCTCCTTATTTATTCCAAACTCGAACCCCAACTGAGTCTTAAGTTCCTGTCTCCCAAGCCTCATTTGCTGGTATTCTTAACATCTCTATCAGTGTAGCTTCCCTGGGCCTTGTTTTTTTATCTACTTGGATGAAAAACTCCCCTAAGCAGCAGCTCCCACTTTCATGCATTTTTCCAACTGAGTTGTCTGGTCTCTTAATGTACTTCTTTGCTGCCTGACCCAGTCACCCTCTGACCTGCCTCAAATCATACTGCTCTCTTCTTGCAAGACCCCTCATGCCTTGTGGCTTCTCTCACGGCCCCTCTCTGGCTCTGATTCAGTGTCTCTACAATGTCTGTCTTTCCCTTTCTTGATTCTACTCCCCATCTTCTTCTCCCACTATGGGACACCTACCCGGGGCATCTTGGTAAGGTTGTTTATCCAACTCACAGGTCAAGCAACTCCCTCTTTAGATTATAGCGTTGTGTGGCTACAAGAATTACCAAAAACAGAATGATAACAACACACCCCAATTCATGACTACTGGTGATCAGCAAATAAAATGGGAACAGAAACCTATCAAAAAGCTTTCTGTGGATTTCCGTATACTCTTTCCTCCATGATTCCTATCTCTGTGGTCACACCAATCTGCTTCCATCCATTTTTTTTTTCCAGATTTTATGTAGTTAGATATCTCATGAGAGGAAAGACCAAGTTACCCTGAGCTCCAACTGTGTCTTCATGGTTATTGAGCAGTTGGCTATGCCTTTTCATTGGATTACAAGTCCTTTTATATAAAACAGCAAATGATAATGCCATGGGAATTAGCTATTGTATGCTCCCCCTCTTACATCACTTAATCTTGTACTTTAATATTTTTAATAAAGAGGGAAAAATAGAGCTTCAAATTAGAATCACAGAACTTTATGGCCAGAAGGTACCTTGCAGATCACTTAGTTTAGTCCTGGTATTTCACAGACGAAGAACTAGAGGGACTGAAACGTTGGGTGATTCTTCTAGCTGAGTTCTCACTAGTGACTGTCTGCTATTCCAGAAAATTAGATCTCAAACATAGGATAATGTGAAGGCATCTTTGTGCATCCTATTGGATTTAAGTAAACCTACCAGAACTTAGAAGCGTTTGATTTAGCAACATACAAAATGAGAGAACTGAGTGCCTTTAAATATTGGACCTGGAAAACTCAACATAGGTTTGATATTATTTTACTAGCTTCTGGAAGGTTCTTTTAAATATGAATAAAGGGTAGTTATGGGGACTATAAGAAACTTTTTTAAATTACAAAGAACAATTCACAAATCGTAGAGATAGACTCCGTTGAGAATATACTGTTGATAAAAAATTGGAAATCTTCAAAATAAAAGCAGAGGATAAGAAGTATTACACTTCTAAGCAGAAACATTGCAGACATTTCAAAATCAAATGTTTGTACCTTCATGAAAAGTGTGCTTATGAAGCCCAACTTCAGATCCCATTCCAATGTTAGCCTGTGGTACACTTGGCCTTGGCTAACTATCTCACAGAAGTCTTTCAGTGAGGGTCATAGGTATCTTGGAAGGAGGTCAGTGTACCAGTGCAAATCTATTACCCTAAAAGCAGAAACCATGAGTCACCAACCCAGCACCCTAACAGCAGGTCAAAGGGTCGCTTTCACATTGGAAGAACAGGTTCTCTTACAGCAGCAGCTTCTGAAACCTCATCCTCCCTCCACGTTGCATTCAAGGACAATGGGAAAGTGGAACTTCAGGACCAGAAAAATACCTACTAATTGCTCAAAACAACAGGAAGAAACAGAAAGCCTAAACCACAATACACACACTTGTCCTGGCATCTGAAGCTCAACTGGTTCAGCAAGTGTCCTCTCAGTAAACAGACTCTGGTGAATGGATTAACAAGTTCGTGTGGAGTTACACTCTGACGGAGGAGCTGCACCGGGACATTGTATTGTGGGAAAGCCAGGGACTCAGGGAACTGGCTGCCATACAGCTCCTGGCAAAGATGTCCTGAAAAACAGACTACAGGCATCGCAAGAATTACTGAATTTCCAAAGGTCATGCCTCTAGAAATTTGCACCCCAGGAGGTGCAAGCTCTGTTTGTGCCAGGTTGTTTGTTGTTTTAGAGAAAGGTTAGGTTGTTGACGGCTTTTTTTTTTTTTTTAACAGATTCCAACTCCTTGGAGACTTTGCTTCTTTGTAGGGTGTCCATGAGAAGATTTGTTGTGCCTTTTGCGTAATGTAAATGTTCTTTCCAGCAGTAGTTCTGTCTGAGATCAACACAGTGACGTATGGCGAGGTCTTTGACCCACTTCTTTTTTCACTTAATGGCTGGGGAAACTGAGGCACACCCAGTTAAGACCCTGCTCAAGGCCCCTTTCACCTGGGGCTATGGACATTATAATTCGATGACTAGTGTTCTCCTTCAGCCCCAGTTATCTCCCTCCATCAATCCAGCAGAAACCCGAGGAACAGATGGGCTAGGCGTCATGCCCTAGAAGCCAAGAGACTCCAGCTTTTTTTTTTTTTTAATTGAAGTATAGTTGATTTACGATGTTGTGTTCATTTCTGCTGTACAGCAAAGTGACTCAGTTATACATATATATACATTCTTTTTTATATTCTTTTCCATTATGGTTTATCTTAGGATATTGAATATAGTTCCCTGTGCCCTACAGGAGCACCTTGTTGTCCATCCATTCTATATGTAAGAGACTCTGGCTTTTTGTCTAGGAGAGAAGGGGTAAAACAGATGCCCTGGTACTCTCTCCAGGAAATGTTGCTTCCGGTTTCCTGAAAGACAAGTATGAGCTCCCATGTAGACATCCATTGTTACATTATTAAAGAGAGCAAAGTCATCTCTGCAAGTAACCAGAATGGAGACAAGCGGTGACTTCACTGTGCCTTGTTGAGGTTGCATTGCACTGGCTCTTCCACCTTTGCCTCCTCCATTCTCCTCCCTCCCTGCCCTATTCTGAGCCCTAGGAACTGACCTCTAGTGACTGCATCAGCCAAGCCCTCTGGCTGGCTTGATGTACAGCTGGGCCAACAAACAGGAGGTACTTGTGGGAGGGAAAAGAGTAGGAGGGCAGAGGGGTAGGGATATTTCTTCGTTCTTCCTCCCTGCTTTGATGCTTTGTCTCTGGCTGTGACTCTGTCCCTCCATGAATACAGCTTCTGAGCATAGCTCAGACATCACCGGACTTGGGATACACTATTTCCTCCCCTTGTTTTTTCAGCCTTAGACGTGGTAATGGCTTTCCATCATTGCCAGTCTCCAGATTTATTCCCATGACCTCACCCACACCCCAATAAGTAGTCCCTTGGTTAAAGGCTCTTCATTTGAATCACCTGAGGTGAATTTTGCTCACGGCCCAAACGGACTGATCCAAGCTCCTTTCATTCATTCGCCAAATATTTAATGAGCGCTTCTCTGTGCCAGACACTGAACAAGCCACTGGGAATGCCATAGTGAGCAAACAGAGATATTATCCTTGACAGTGTAGAGTTTGCAGAACTCCAGGGCTTATTTTAGTTAACACTTCTTTGTTATTTCCCATGAAACTAGGAGGAGTTTTTTTTTCCTTTAAAGTATAGAAATTCTCCAGGCCAGCCAAGAACTATGAGAACAGGGAACAAAGCTATGTGAGAGGTAATAATAAGCCTTGACCCAATATTAGACACATAATTAGTAAATGCTATGGACTGAATTTTGTCTGCCTGAAGTTCCTACGTTGAAACCCTAACACGCAATGTGATGATATTGGGAGATGGTGCCTTTAGGAGGTAATTAGATTTATATAAGTTCAGGAGGGTGGGGTACTCATGATGGGATTAGTGCCCTTATAAGAAGAGACACCAAAAAGCTCTCATTTTCTCTCTCTGTCTCTCTCTCCTTCTTAGGAAAGGCCATGTGAGGACACAACAAGATGACAGCCTTCTGCAAGCCAGGAAGAGAGTCCTCACCAGAACCTGAGCATGCTGGCATCCTCATCTCAGACTTCCCAGCTTCAAGAACTGTGAGAAAATAAACTGTTGTTGAAGCCACCCGGTGTATGGTATGTTGTTATGGCCATCTCAGCTGACTAATATAGTAGATGGGAAAAAAAAAAAAAAAGAAAGAAAGAAAGCAGAATCAGTTGCCCAAAGGAAAGTCTTTTGCCCTCATGATCTAGGACCATCTCAGTTCCACTCTCTGAATAAATTTGGGGTGACCTAAACAAAACTGCCAAGTGGGTGATGTTTTTCTCCAGGACCCATTCCTTACATCTTCTGTCTTTTCTCCCACCCCCACTTCCACATATTTGGTGCCCGTTTACCCTCTCAGCAGTGCTGCTCCCTTTAGCGCCCAGGAGTACCGATTGCACTGCCCACCAAACCTACCCTCTCCTTTTTTTGTTTTTTTGGCAACCCAATGAGCATTCCAGATCTTAGATCCCTGACCAGGGATTGAACCTGTGCCCCCTGCAGTGGAAGCACAGAGTCCTAACCACTGCACTGCCAGAGAAGTCCCAAAACCTACCCTCCCCTGACAGGTGGAGCCCATAGTCTTTCTTCATTCAAAATATACCTGCTCCTTTTTTCCCCCACCTCCTAAGGTGTCTTCATGTTTTTATTCCCCCCAAAATGATAGCCAATGGAATAATGAGAGCTGTTCATTTTTTTCTTTTTTACTGTCTGCATTATTAAAATATATTGTCATAATTAAAGATTTTTTTGAATTTAAAATTAAAAAATTTTGAACAGTTAAGTATATTAGCTACTCTATGCCAGTGTCTTCAGCAGTACAAATAGCTTTTACTTGTGTTTTTTCCAATAGGGATACACATAAAGTAGCCTGAAAGTACAAGATATCACAGAATAAACATGTCTGTCTTTCTGGAATGCTCCTTTCACTCAAATATTTGTTGGCGGAGAGTTATGTAATTTAACTTTTAAATAATTTAAAGCATACTTTTATTAAGATATATTTGGATATACCAGGTGCCTTGGTTTTTCTCCTGGAAAGTGGGGGTAATGACAGCATTGTCCTTACCCTAGGACATTGGCTTGGGATTTAAATGAATCCAGTGTGTGAAGCCCTAAGCACAGTAACTGTTCCTGATGGCACAGACTATGCTATGAGGTCCAAACTCTAAGTGCATTTTAAGTGAAAATGCAAGGTCTCAAAGAAATTTTTCCCGGAAACCTCTTCAGTCTCTATCCCTAGATTCCCGGAGGATGAGTTTTCGTTTTCTTTGGCTACTAGAGGAAAAGTTTGAATATATTACCTCTGCTTTCTAGACTCCCCATTCTTTATCCCAGAGCAGCAACTTTAATAGCAGGAATTTTAGGCATTGTGGCATTCATTCAGTTATAAATTTCACTTATAAAACATTTATTGAGAAAAAAAAAACATTTATTGAGGTTTTCAATAAAAGATTTGATTTGTTTTAAACCAACCTATTCTCCCTCTTCCACCCCCATCATTGTGCCCAAAACAAAATAAATGACCCAGTATTATTTGGCATTCATCTGACATAAATCATAACCCACATTGGATTACCTACAAGTCTATGTTATAGTCCTATGGAAAAAGTATATTTCTGAATGAAGACTACCCTTTCCCTTTTAACACTTCTCTGTGTCTAAAACAGGTAGGCAAACAAAATCTAAAAATATAATATCAAAAATAAAATTTATTTTATAAACCTGGACTTTCTCTGAATTCAGAGAAGGAATGCTATACCAGAAAACCTTCCCAAACCCAAACAAAACAAAGCCCACATATACAAAGTTTGATAATGTTTAACCAAGTCTTAGGTTGGAATCTTATTCTTGAAAGAACTAAGGTCACAAGACAAGTCCAGTTGTCTCCATGTGCTTTGAATGAATGAATGCTTTTAATTATACACTATTTCAAGTACCTGTGTCACTCTGTTAGTTACAAAGCATTCAACTCGCCACAAAACATATGCAATAATTAATAATAATAACATTGAATGCAGAGTAATGGCTAATATCATCCTAGGCCACCTATGCTTTGGTTATACAGTATGATAAAGGAGCCGTGGGCCCTGCTGTCATGAAACAAATATAATGACAAGTTACCGTCCTTTTAGTAAAAAAGCTCTAATGGTAACACCTTAGGTTTTAATCCAGTTACTTTTGTTTAAAAATCAACAAAACAGGGCTTCCCTGGTGGCGCAGTGGTTGAGAGTCCGCCTGCCGATGCAGGGGACACGGGTTCGTGCCCCGGTCCGGGAAGATCTCACATGCCGCAGAGCGGCTGGGTCCGTGAGCCATGGCCGCTGAGCCTGCGCATCCGGAGCTTGTGCTCCACAACGGGAGAGGCCACAGCAGTGAGAGGCCTGCGTACCGCAAAAAAAAAAAAAAAAAAAAAATCAACAAAACAAAATAATTGAATGTATGAACCTCAGGAAAAATGATAAATGTGATAAAATCTCTTATTTCAGATGCTTTGGTCAAAGAGCTTGTATCTTATGGAAAGTCCTTTAAGTACATAAATCACCTAAATTCACAGTTCATTTATAATTGAGAGGTTGTCTAAATGAACAGCAGGGTCTGGGGGTGGGGAGTGGGTTGCACACAGTTGAACAGAGCGGTGAGGCCACCTCCTGTTTCTCCACTCCAGGGACTGTGGACCCTTTCTCACATGTCTTCACATCTTTTAAGAGAAGCAGGAAATCTAAATTTTGTTGTGAAATCTCTAAGCAGGCGGACATATATACCAAACAAATTACATCGTAGGTCAAATCTGTGAATCACCAGTTTTCAATCTCCCCTTTATACATACATAACTCTCAATAAATCATTGCAGCTCATACATTGTTCTTATCTTATGTACATCAGACCAAAAAATAAATAAGGCCCTCAAATACCATGGTGGATCACAAATTTATACACTCTCCACATGGGGAGTGGGTTAGCACTTACCTAGCCTAACTTCTGATTTGATCATCCCAAATAATGAGGAAGACTCTATCTAACTGGACAAAACTTACTGTGAGATAGTTCCTTTGTAGAGTCAGTCAAAATCTAGCATTTCGCTCACACTCATTAGGATGGTTATTATCAAACAAACAAAATAATAAGTAATGGTGAGGAAGTGGAGAAATTGGAACTCTGGTGTGAACGTGCAGCCACTGTGGAAAACAATATGGCGGTTCCTCAAATAATTAAACATAGAATTGGCATTTGATCCAGCAATCCCACTCCTGGGTACATACCCCGAACAATTGAAAGCAGAGACTCAGCTATTTGTACGCACAGGTTCATAGCAACATTATTGACGGTGGCCAAAAAGTAGAAACAATCCAAATTTCCCCTGATGGTTAAATGGCGGTGTATACATACAAATGGCATATTACTCAGCCTTAAAGAGTAAGGACACTCTGACACATGCTACAACATGGAAGAACCTTAAAGACATTATGCTAAGTGGAATAAGCCTGACACAAAGGGGTATATATCGTATGCTTCTCCTCATATGGGATTCCTAGAGGAATCAATTCATAGATACAGAAAACAGAATAGTGAATGCCAGGGATTGTGGGGAGGATATTGTTTCATGGGTACAGCCTTTCAATTTGGGAGGATGAAAAATTTCTGGAGATGGATCATGGACGATATGCACAGCAACGTGAATGTACTTAATGCCACTGAACTGTACACCTAAAATCGGTTACGATGGTAAATTTTATGTTGTATACATTTTACTACAGTAAAAAATGTGAAAAGAAACCTAGCATTTCCACTCTCTGTTCTTTCTTCTGCCCTCTGAAGCCATACTGCACAGGTCTGCCCTTTTACATGACTATTCTCCAAATATCGGCAGAGAGTGGCACTGGTACTTCCCAGATTCCCTTTTTACATCTTTGCTACTTTC
Source organism: Neophocaena asiaeorientalis asiaeorientalis (assembly GCF_003031525.2). Lineage (NCBI taxonomy): Eukaryota > Metazoa > Chordata > Mammalia > Artiodactyla > Phocoenidae > Neophocaena > Neophocaena asiaeorientalis. Next base: position 2,954,470 of record NW_020185337.1, on the reverse strand, counting down.
CCCTGGAGCCCTTCCAGTCTCTCTGGGCCCTGCACCCAGGCCAGAACCTAGTGCGTGTGTAAAAGGTGGAGCGGGGAGGGGACGGGGGGCAGGAAGATTACCACCCCTGATCTATTGCAGTCTCTGGGAGGCTGCCTCTGAATACATGACTCAAGTAATTTAGGTTTTATTTCATTTTCTTTTGGGCCTTGGAAGTTGGCTCACTTATTTGCAGATGCTGGCTAACCTCGAAGGGAAGAAGCAGAGAAAAGGAGACATCCAGGACTGTTATTCCCTGATCAGACATTTTCAAAGCCCATGTATAAGCAATACTCTAATTTGTTTCTGAATTCTGGGACTGCAGCTTGGATGGATTTGCATTTCCACCGCAAATTAACTTGCAGTTGAAAAAGGCCCCAAAGGGGGCTTTCTGGGTCATCCGTGGACTTTGCTTTCTAGAAGCTGTGTCCATCAGCAACCAGATGAGGCTCCAAGAGGAGGGACACTGAAAGATGCCACAACAAAATTTGTTTTTCCCTCTACACCTTGCCACCCCCTTTCCTGGCACTTTCAGTACTGAAAGATAAAGGCAGTCTTGCAAGTTTAAAAGTTGAAATTTCCAACAGGCCTCCTCCTCCCCTTCGGTCTCAATAAAACCAATTGTCATCCTTCCTGTAAAACCCTCCCTAACCCTCGAATACAGCGACTTTTAAAATATTATTTCTAATTTGCTATTTGCCCATCCAGGAGAATGTAATAAAAAATGACTTTCTAAAGACGCTCTGACAAAATCCGTGAGCCCTTTTGACCTCACAGACTTTAAGGCATCTCAATGTATTTCCTTCTAAGAAGAAAGGCGGAAAAAAGGCTTCCTCGCTCACACACAGCCCGCTTTGCAAAGGACCTTGAAAGGTCTGGGGGATGCTGGGAGTTCCCAGCTGGCCAGCTCAGGCTCCGGTTCCACTAGGTCATGTTCAATGTGAGTGTACACACGAGAGAAGGGAGGTGACCTCAATTGTCTTAACAGGATGTAGGACAGCACAGGGGCGAGGCAGCAAGTGGCCCAGGCCTTCGCTATGAAGAGCTTTAAACATCACTGGTATTAGTAAATGAGCAGCTACAAGCAGTGTCATAAACTTTATGGGTTCACAACACACTGTGACAAATCCTTCTTGAAATACTCGTTGTGGCTGAGGGATTCCTGAATGTGCTGGGTCCGGACACAATGCAGATGAGCCGGCAAGAAAGGTCGTTTGTCTCTCAGCCAAAGTCCATCCCTGGGCAGAGGCATTATTACTTCTTATTATTCACTCTAATGACAGCAAGACACGTCTTTATGGCATTTGAATATTGCAAAGTACTTCAACGTCATTCTAAGTTATTCTACCCCACAATGAAGCCGGTACAAGGGCAGAAGGAAAATACCAAGCTTAGACGTAGCACAGGCTGATCTCAAGATTCAGGTGGAGTTGGTAGCCCGTAAGAAGTCGTTGGTGCAAAGTTAAAAAGTCAATGAGAGCAGCTTGCTTGAAATGGCCAGAGATGTTCAATGCTGCAATTGCAGACTTCAACAAAGTGTCAAAAATTCTGAGCCTTGGAGTTTTTGCTTTGCCTCTCCTTTCCCTTTTAGCCATTCACTCTGCAACTCCCAACTTCAAGCCAGGACTCGAAACTCTCCCTGCCTATTGACCTAACCTACCTCTCTGAACTCACTTCTGGTCCCCCTCCCTCTGCTCAGACATGTCTGGTCACATAGCCTTGCTTCTCTTCCAACAAGCCCAGCTCTTTCCTTCTTCGGGGCCTAAGGTTGCATCATGACTTTTGTGGGCACGTTCTTCCATCAAAAAAAATTCAGATTATATTTCATGACTGTGTTGGTAGAAGGATGAATGTATAATGTTATACATTAAATAGTTCCTTTGATCTGAAAGTTTATTTTTTCCTTCTGATTTTAAAAGGAATTAAGACATTTTCATGGGCCCCTAAAAGTATTGTGTCCCTGTGTCTATTGGGTCTGATGGAGAAGTCATCCTTGTCAAGGTCTTTGCATTTGCTGTTCCCTCTGCTTGAAATGCTGTTCCTCTGGACAGTCACACAGCATAGAACCTCAACTGCATTCATGTTTCTGCAAAAATGACATTTTTTCAGAGAGGCTTTCTCTCATCACCTCATCTAGAACAGACCCCACACCTCAACTTCTGCCAATCATCTCCATGCTTCAACTCTGCTCTACTTTTCTTATAAGCATCTGACATCATATTAGATATTTATTTATGTTTTACTTGTTTGTGGTCTGTATCTCCCACTAGAATCTAAATTGTGTGACACTAGGTATTCTGTTCCCAGGGCCTAGCACCGTGCCAGGCACACAGACGATGCCCAGAAATGTTTGTCTATGTTGAATGAATTCGTGCCTTCTTGATTTCAAACACTTTGTCGTCCAATACAGAAAGAAAATTAATAGTGAGCATGAAAGGAGAAGGAAAAGGCTTTCTTGATCAAATATCCAACCTTACAGAAGATCTTAGAAAAGCTGGGCACGTGCTGGGATCGCCCAGCTCTTCCACGCAGGCCCTCTGCTCTGGGCTCTCCATAGCCTTGTACATTTCCCTCTCCCGATCACACCACCTTGTTCTGTAATTATGCATGGTTGCTGAAGCTGAGGTTTTCATCCCTCATGCTGCCTCCTCCTCCCCTCCTCCCCCTCCTGCTCTCCTTCCTCCTCCTCCTCCTCTTCTTCTTCTTCTTCTCCTTCTCCTTCTCCTCCTTCCTCTTCCTCTCCTCCTTCTCCTTCTCCTTCTCCTTCTTCTTCTTCTTCTTCCTCTTCTTCTTCCTCTTCCTCTTCCCCTTCTCCTCCTTCTCCTCCTCCTTCTTCAATTGCATTTTATTGTGGTAAAAATACTTAACATGAGATCTACCCTCAATGAATTTTCAAGTGTATAATACAGTATTATTAACTATAAGTGCAATGTTGTACAGCAGGTTTCTAGAACTTATTCATATTTCTTAACTGAAAATTTATGCCCATGGGTTAGTCATTCCCCATTTCTGTCCTTCCTTCACTCCCAGATTCTAGCAACCACCATTCCACCATCTATACATTTGCCTATTTTAGACCCTCATATAAGTAGAATCATGCAATATTTGTCCTTCTGTGACTGGTTTATTTCATTCAGCATAATAACCTCAAGGTTCATCTGTGTTGTTGCATATTGCAGAATTTCCTTCTCTCTGTTTTGTTTTGTTTTGTTTTGTTTTTTTGGCCACACCATTTGGTTTGTGGGATCTTAGTTCCCTGACCAGGGATTGAACCCAGCCACGGCAGTGAAAGCGCTGAGACCTAACCACTGGACTGCCAGGGAATTCCCCAGAATTTCTTTCTTCTTTTAAGACTGAATAATATTCCATTGCATGTGTATACACACTTGCTTTATCCATTCGTCTGTTGATGGGCATTTAGTTTGCTCCCATGTCTTGGCTATTATAAATCACGCTGCAATGAACATGAGTGTGTACAAATACTTCTCTGAGATATTATTTTCAATTCTTTTGGATATATACCTAGAAGTGGGGTTGCTGGATCATATGGTAGTTCTATTTTTAATTTCGTGAGGAAATGCCATACTATTTGCCATTCTGGCAACACCATTTTGCAATCCCACCACCAGCTTTCAGGGGTTCCAGTTTCTCTACATCCTTGCCAACACTTGTCATCTTTGCTTTTTTTTGAAAATAGCCCTCCTGAAAGGTGCGAGATGATAGCTCATGGTGGTTTGGATTTGCATTTGCCAGATAATTAGTGACAATGAGAGTCTTTACATGTATCTGCTGGCCATTTTTATGTCTTTTTGAGAAGTGTCTGTTTAAGTATTTAGTTTATTTTTTATCTGGGCTATTGGTTTTTTTGCTCCTGAGTTGTAGGAATTCTTTATATATTTTGGACATTAATCCCTTTCGGACAGTTGGAAAATATTTTCTCTCATTCCATTGGTTGCTTTTTTACCTTGTTGCTTGCTCCCTTTGCTGGGCACCTTATGACTTCTAAGAACAAGTACTGAGCACTCAATAAATTGTTGCTGAATTAAAAGTGAATGAACACAAAGGAGAGAAAGATACAGAAGATTCTGTAAAAGTGTAAAGAGCTTATGCTTTATGCTTATGCTGTAACATTAGATTGCATGGAATTAACGAAGATGGCTTCAACAAAATGGGGACATTTGTTGGCGGATGCGAGAATCATTTATTGTGCAAAAAAAAAGAGAGCTTATAAATATCACAGATATCTAGAAACAGGTCTCTGGAATGATGCTCAGAGTAGCAGGTATGACTCTTTTGGTTGCAAAATTCTCTCTTAAGGAAAAAGGAGACTTAGTGGTTCTTTGAAAAGTCCGAGGATAGGTTTACTTCAGGCTTCCTGGATTCTGAGGTCTGCCAGCTCGCTGGGCTGTGCTGCTGTCTTTTCCCAGCCCCTCCTCCTACTGGAGTGGTTTCATGGCAGCCTCCAGATTGTAGTAAAATGGAGGCACTGCTCCAACCTTTCTGTCTTCTCAAATCCAGCATGGGAAGTAAGAGGGGCTCTTTCTCAGAGGTTATCCCCGAGGTCTCACTGTATTTCATTGCCTTTGGTTTGGCCATTTACTTACCTTTGGCCAATCACAGTGCCTTGGAGGAGTGTGCTGGTGTTCTTAGGCCTGGGTCACCTTGTGGAGTGACCCGTGGTGTGGGGGAGGGTGGTAGGAGTGCCCCTGGAGCCACAGGGAGCAGGGATGAGTGCACTGGGGCTCCCCAAACCGCAGTTACAGGAAGTAGGGTGTATGGATGCTGAGTGGCCAAAAAACAAATGTCCACTACTCTTGGCTCCAGAAAGAAAGTGCGATGGATTGGTTTGGCATCAAAGGTCAGGACTTGAACTAAGAAGTTGCAGGGAAGTATTTGAAGTATTGGAATCCCCTGGGACAACGAGAAAAGATCATTAGCAATTGTGGAGGAAAATTAGATTCCCTTCCTCACAATTCCTGCACCCTGTTATATAAACAATTCTTATGATCTAAGGAATGAAGAGGTAGAGGTTCATTTTACTGAAACATTTCACACACACACACACACACACAAGACATTAATTTTGTTTTAACCCGGCTTCGACCTTGAGACTTGGGTGTGGGTGTGAATGGGGAGTGAATTACCTTTCTTCATGGAAGGGAAGGAATCTTTCCCGGGGGAAAGCTGCTGTATAGACTGAGTAGGTGGTTTTTCTACAGCTGCTTCTGACCGGATTATCTTAAGTAAGTCATATCCATGCCTCAGAGAGGTTGGGTCAATGCCAGATAACTTTCTGCCTAGGCTTAAGTGTTAGGCAAGAGAGTTTGGTAGATGTCTTATTTTATTTATTTTTTTGAAATTGAAATATAGCTGTTCCAGGTGTACAGCAAAGTGATTCAGTTTTACCTATCTATCTATCTTTTTTCAGATTCTTTTCCTTTATAGGTTATTATAAATATTGGATACAGTTTCCTGTGCTATACCATAGGACCTTATTGTTTATCTATTTTATATATAGTAGTGTGTATATGTTAATCCCAAACTCCTAATTTATCCCTCCCTTTCCCCTTTGGTAACTGGAAGTTTGTTTTCTATGTCTGTGGGTCTATTTCTGTTTTATATATAAGGTCATTTGTATCATTTTTTTTTAGATTCCACATATGAGTGATATCATATGGTATTTGTCTTTCTCTGTCTGACTTACTTCACTTAGTATGATAATCTCTAAATCCATCTGTGTTGCTGCAAATGACAAATTTCATTTCTTTTTATGGCTGAGTAATATTCCATTGTATATATGTACCACATCTTCCTTATCCATTCAGACGTCTTATTTTATTACGTCTTATTTAGTAAAGAGAGGAGACAGATGTTCACCTAGGCCCCCTCATAGCCACAGCCCACTCACACAAGCAAACCTGCCTTCTTCCAGTTTTATGGTGTTGGAACCAGAGGGGCAAGAATGTTCATGTTTCTGGGAAGTACGTCGGATCATAGGCTGCACAGAGTTGAGAGGTCCATTCACCTCTCCGCCTGCTCTAAGGCAGAAGGCCACTGAAGACCAGATTGAACAGATAGACATGCCCATGTTCTTCTCTTCAACACTGTGAATCGTTGTTCCCACTGAGTAACAAGTTCTATTGAACCATAATTGGTGTATTTTGCCTCTTAGGAGGAGAAAGAAAAACACAAAACAAAATAAATAAGAAAATATTTAATTCAATTCAGATTGCAACCACCCTATTTCCTTGCCGTCCTCTTTTTTTCCTAATGAAAAAGAAAAGTGTACTTTCTGTTCCAAAGTTAAAATATTGTAAAAGCAGCAAAAACTAAAAATCAGTAAGTGTGTTCCTTTTAGAGAGTGGGGTGGGGGTGAGGTGCCGGGTTAGGAGCTGTGCTTTCTGCTGACCTATGTTATAGAGTAAGAGAGCTGAGTGTGTGTAAAATACTTGGTAATCCTTGGGCTCAGGTGTGTAACCCAAACAAACAAACGAACCCGTAAACCTCTGAAATAACACTGTGTTAGTTCTGTTTTGTTTCGGCCAACCTCCTTCCTTTACTTAAAACCTTATACCTCCTTCCTTTACTTAAAAGAGAGAGAGCGAGCGAGCATGGTTGCACCACACGGCATGCAGGATCTTCGTTCCCCGACCAGGGATTGAACCTGTGCCCCCTACAGTGGAAGCTGAGAGTCCTAACTACTGGACCGCCAAGGAAGTCCCCCAGGATGTAAAATCTTGACACCAATCTGGATCAGATAACATCCACCATCTCTCCCCCCTTGAGTGGATGAATGCAAGCAAGAGCAATAGTTCCATCTTACTTGCTAATGTTCAACTTCTTCCCTCCTGGTATCCCTCTTATATCGCCCTAGACAACACTCTCCCAGCAAATCTCTATCCCCACCTCCATTAGCAGGATTTCAGTACTACTGTTTACCCAACGGTGTCTTTCTGCCATCTGCCTTTTGCCATGGGGAATCCCTCTATTTTGTTTACATTTTTAACTTGGTCCCTTATTCATCAATGCAACCAAAACCTGGGTTTCTGTCATGATGCAATTCTCTTACTAAATTTCTCCAGCTGAAGCCACTCTTCTTGCTCATGGGCTGAGAAGAGGGGACCCCCTCCCTGAACTCTGCTTATTGCACTCAGTTCCACTGCTTTCTCTTCTGAAGTCTACCATTCACTTATGCCAGCCTCTCTCCATACTTTCCGCCATCATGTCTCATCTTAGAGAAAGCTTCCTTCTTCCCCAGTGACTTCAGATCTGTGTTCCATGGAATGCCAACGTCCATTGGTATTCTGGTATTCCCGTTAATGAAGACAAAACCCTTCAGGCTCTTGACCTCTTAGGCTCTGGGGATGATAATCTCCACTCGGCCACTGATGTGGTCTCACTTTAACCTTGGACTTCATTGTCATGTAGGGTGTTCCTTTCTAAGCCTTCATGAAAGCTAGCCTCCAAAAATGGCTCCCAATAAGTTTCTCTTCCCCGTAGGTTCAGGCTGACTTACACATCAAGAAGTATAATTTATTTCTCCTTCCCTGGAATCTGAGGTGGCATTGAAACTCATTTTGGTAAATAGAGTGTGGCAGAGGAGACATCGGCATCTTCTAAACCTAGGCCTTAAGACACCTGGCAGCTACTACTTCCTCCCTTCAGGGAATCAGCAAGAAGTCTGATTACTCTGAGACAACCATGTTGTGGGAGAGCTCAAGCTAGCTATGTGAGAGCCCATGTGGAGAGAGAGAGGCTGGGCCAGTTCCCGGCTGTTCCAGCCATCCGAGCTGAGGCTCCAGACATGTTGGTGAAGAAACCACCGTGGACACTTCCCCAACCCAAATTGCGGAAGCGTGAGAAATGATATACTGTTATGGTTAAAGCCACTAAAGTGGGGGATGTGCTAAAAAAACAAATTCAATGGAGTAAATTTTAAGGATTGAGTTGGGTTTTTTTTGCACAATTCATGACTTGGGCAACACCCCATCTAGCAAGTAGAGAGGACCTCCAAAGGGTTACAGAAAAGGAGAGGTTTTTAAAGGCAACACAAAGAAGTCCTAAACAAAAAAGATAATTTCAGGCTTAGGTAACTTACCTACAGGGAACAGAAGGGGACTATATGGCAGATGACCTCATCCTCCTTTGGGGGCTAGAGAATGCCCATGTGACAGATTACTTCATTGGTGCTGACCAGAAAATTCCTGACTGAGCAGTAAGACTGCATTTCTGGGGGGAGGTTGAAGTTTAAGTTAGGTTAGGTATGAAGCCCCAGTTTGGTGGCATGGCCGAGCATAACTGACTCCATTTTGGGCTTTTGGTTTTCTTTTTTTTTTTGCAGTACGTGGGCCTCTCACTGTTGTGGTCTCTCCCGCGGAGCACAGGCTCCGGATGTGCAGGCTCAGCGGCCATGGCTCACGGGCTCAGCCGCTCCGCGGCATGTGGGATCTTCCCGGACCGGGGCACGAACCCGTGTCCCCTGCATCAGCAGGCGGACTCTCAACCACTGCGCCACCAGGGAAGCCCTGGTTTTCTTTTTAAGGAGTGATTTGTTATGTAGCAATAGACAACCATCTTGAATTATGAAATTTCTCTCTAGTCATATTCTAATCCCCCAACTCTCCCTCAGTTTCATTCCTATGGAACATCTCAACTGCCAGTCCTTAGAGTCCTTCCTGAAACTCTATGACACTGTTGTGGCTCCAACTTATCTCTCCTTTTCCCTCATCAACACATTTCTTGAAAGAGTTGTCTGTTTCCTGACATTATTTCCTCATTACATACGCCCTTTTTGTTTCAATCTTTCAAAAATACTTACTGAGCACCTACTACACACACTCTTTTAGGGATATAACAGCGAATAAAATAGATAGTATCTCTGTGCAGCCCTTATGAAGATTACATTCCTGAAGAGGGAGTCACAAGGAGACAGAAAATAACAACAATAAAAAAAAGAAAACTTATAATGACAGGTGGTGACTTGCGCTTTGGAAGAAAAGCAGAGTTAAGGCAGAGAGGTCAGGAGTTTGCCTCTGTGAGCCCTGAGTCTGTTTCCTCAGCTCAGTGTTTTGCTTGGGTTTCCCGCCAGAACCAGGGTCCAGTAAATATCTCCAGACAGAAAGCTCGGGCTCCATTGGGCTTACTCCTCCTAGGGATGACAGTTGCCCAGTGTCTGACTGATGTTGATTCATACGTTTCGTCCAGTTTTCTAGTTGTTTATGGTGGGAGGGCTAGTCTGGTGACCAGTTACCCCTTCATGTTCCAAAGTGGAAGTCTTCTGGCTTAAGTTTTAGAGGATGGCTCTGACTGTTCTCACTACCTGCTATTTTCTGCCCTGGCTGTGCTGGTTGAATTACTTTCTCATCAGCTCTAGCCACCAAATCCAGTGGGCTCCTCTTAGGCCTCATCCTTTCATTAGCGTTTGATTCTACTGGTCACCCTCCCCTTCCTGAAATCCTCTTTTCTTGTGGCTGTCGTAATGCTCAGAGTTCTTTTTGTTTTGGCTTTTGTTTTTACAGTGACACACCACTTCACGTGCTCATTTGAATACATACCAACTTCCCCCCTTGACTGCAAGCCCCTTAGAGCAGAGACACGGAATGTTCATTTTTGTGTACCAGGGCTAGTGTAGTACTCTTGACTCCAGCAGGGCTCTCAAGGAATGTTTATTGAGTGAATCTGAAACCTAGTCATAAAAGGCAGTGTATAAGAAACACTGTCGGTCCGAGGGGCACAGAGCCGGTTAGAGCTTTCTGAGAGTGGCTAACCTTCCCTGTAGGCCCAAGTGTCAAACTCTCAGTGCTAAAACTGGGCAAACCAGGGTGATGGGTCATCCTAGCACTTCCCAACCTTGTCAAGTCATGGCACGTGGGAAATGGTTATCTTTTTAAAGCATCCTGGAGTTGATGGGTGAGACCAGCCTTGGCAGGAGATGGCCTGGGGACTCTCAGCTTCTCAGTCTTGCAGGGCCCCTGGGAGGGTCACAGGGACCTACCAGCTGAGCAAGGAAAGCGTGTGTGCCCTCAACAGGCGGATAGCCCTGCTAATAGCAATTCCAAGGAGGAGGCGGCTGGCTGGCAGGATGGGGCTGAAATTGGAAGGCTTCCATTAGAGTCCTTACTCAGCCACTCATCACTTGTGAGCGTGGGCAAGTCCCCTTACCGCTCAGAGATTTAAAAGTGGGAAAACAATGATACCTATATTTTTAGATTGTAAGGATTCAAAGGAAATTAGGTACACAAGAGCAGTTTGTATACTAAAAATTCCATACCGATGTTATTTCTTATTGTTGCCTCTATTACAGAATATGAATTTCTAGAGGGAAAGGAGCTAGTGGAAAGGACAGAGCCACAGAGAAAGTCTTCAGGATCAAGGGGGACGGGTGAGGCTGGAACACAGGAAAGGGCACCATCTTTCCTGAGATAGGGGGAAAAAAGAAGAGAGGAAAACATACTGAGGTGGGGCACGTTAATGGGGGGCCATTTAAATCTAACCACTTTGAAGTTCTCAAGAAAGTTTAAAAAAAGTGTTGTTTGTTCAAGCTTAGGTGACACTGGGAACTGAAGGCCCCTGAAGAGGGTTTGCAAGGACTTCATTTTTTTCTTTTTTTTTTTTTCCGACGCGAGGCATGTGGAATCCTAGTTCACCAACCAGGGGTCGAACCCGTGTCCCCGGTAATGGAAACACAGAGTCTTAACCACTGGACCACCAGGGAAGTCCCCTGGAATGACTTCGTTTTATTAACCCACGTGTGATGGTGGGTGGCAGAGGAGGGAACTGGGGCTGTTTGTGGGGTAGGTAGAAAAGGGAGACCCCCGCAGGCCTTCACGTGTGGGCGGAGCAGGGAGCAGAGCCTGGGAAGAAAAGCCATGGACTGTATATAATCATCTTTTTTTCTCTACTTTCGTTCATTTCCTCAACTTTCTCATGTCCCTTCTTTTTCCCTCCACTGACCATAATAGAGGCAGTTTTAAAGACATTAGTCTTATGACTTGTATTTATTGAACTCACTATTACTTTAAAAGCTTAGAAGTTGAATGCTTTGTCTTCCTCTCTCTCAGATAAAGAAATTAATAGTGATAGTGTTTTCATTTCCATGCAGCCAGTAATGATTTTTTTTAGTGGATCCTTTATTACTCTTGTAGGGAAAAAAAAAAATCTCCCCACCCTGACTATTCCTATAATGGTTAAAATATGTGGCATTAATGGCTCTTCTTTAATATTCATTGACCACATGGAGTGCCATTTTCAACTTTTATTTCCTGGGCAGCATTCTTTCTGGAGAGGCAAAAATCTCTCTTTTGACCATCTTTCCCAAGATGCTCAGGGCACACAATGGTTAGATCCTCCCAAAGGTCATCTGCTTTGTAGTCTGTCCTGTAGCCAGTGTTGTCCTAGGAAGAGGAAGGTTTAGGTTCGACAGCTGTTAAGCACCGCTGTCCCAACTCTGAGTACACCTTGAGTGGTTGTGATGATTCTCATAAATAATAGATTTCCTAAAACTATTGCTTTGGTCCTCATGCTGTAATTTCATTTGTCCCTATTCCCATGACCATGACTACACCATTTATTTATTACGAATACCTTCGCACAAGCACACTTTCTCATACGATTTCTGGAACAATCAGGACCGCATCGCTGTCTTTGGCCTCCAACAAGCAAAGGATTAACCCTCTGCCATCTCTCTGTTTATTGAAGTCTAAGCCAAGAGATCATTTCTGAAGTTGAGTTTACTTATTTGGCTTTGCTGTTTGAAGTTAATTTATGACATGGCCCAACTAACTTATCTCCTTACCAGCCCACAGTGGTTTAATTTTGCAAAGCGGCAAGGGAATAGTATGTAAGAACAGAATGGTCTTAGGCTTTCAGGTGTTATATTTATCTTTCTTCCTATGGCTTTAAATATCAACCATCAAGTCAATAAGCCACTATTTGGCATTATTATTCAATATGCAAATGTGTCTTCAATGAAATGGGCATTTCGATGGCCATAGATTAAGTCAAGCTACTGGGTTATTTGTTGAATTCCGCATTTACACAGAAAATCAGTTCAAGACATTAATTGTATGGAGTTTCAAAATACCCAAATTCAGATATTTGCATAAGTCTATTCTGTTTAATCCATGACTCTCTATCAAGATCATATTCCATAGGAATCTCATTTGGTATCAAAATGAATGACTGTCAGAAAGTTAGACTAAACTTTTCTCATTGCAGTGCATTTAGTCTACCATAATACAGACAGTTTTAAAACTTTCTCCTAAGAATTTGAAGATTCATAAAAAAATTTGTAACAACTTTGCCTCCTCTTCCCATTATTGTTTGGTGTAATCTTCCAATGTCCAAGTGAGCCTCCTGCTTTTGTGGAGCAATTGGAAGTCCTATTTGCTGTTTTGCTCTCCATCCCAATTCCTGCCATCAGCATGGGTTACGTCATTGACCAGGTGAGGATCCATTAAACACCCTACCTCACATCTCCTTAACCTCTTGTAAGCCAGTGACCTTGGTCTCTCTCTCCCCAAAGTTTTACCAAGACCATCTTCTGGACTTCGTTAGCGTCAAGAATCACCCCACCTCTGAAACACCACTGTTCTCTTTTTAGACTACAATCTATTCTTTCAGCTCTAGTTCTCATTCTGTACCTTGCAAGGCTCTTTTCTCAGTCTAACTCACTAATGCCACTTTCTCTATCTCTTACCATGCTACTGAAAAAAGAGGATATTGATTGTAAAATACATCATCATTTTACAACCACTCGGGAAAATAACGATGCCAATTAAACAACAGCACGGTGAGTTCTTATGGCTTAGAAAAATTTTTAATATTTATTGAAAGAGCTTTTCTAGACTTAGGCATAGTTTTTATTATGTATCACTCTCGTGCATCTATTAGTAAGGGAACTTGACTACAATAGTGTCTGAATTTTCTGAATCACTTTTCAAAGCAGAGTCATTGATACCTATGGTTTGCCACACAAAATCTTCCTCTGTGTTATCCAAGACACTCTGTGTTTTTTTCCAAGACAATGACAGCCACTCTGCAAGTTTCATGCTGACATATTATTGATCTTACCAGAAAGTATCAATGGAAGGATTTTTGACAATTCTAAGGGCTTGTATTTCTTCCTCAAATGGTCTTCAAATGATTTGTTGACTGAAATGTCAAGGAGATGCCATGTCCTGTCATGACACCAGAAATAACAATCATATCATTACTTTGTAGCAAGCTTCTCTTTAACTGTTAATATACAAGTCCATGAAATGCATCAAAAGCTAATTATTGGGTGGGTTATGTGAGGTTCGTGGAGGGCTATTCCAGATGACATTTAGTGATTTCTACTTCTTTCTTTCCCTGTGCTCCGGGGGGATCTCTTTTGGCCCAGGGAAATCCCCTTCCCTTAACTTTGAGAGGACCTCTTCTGTCTGTGAATTCCTTTCCCCTTTAAGCTAAGCCTGTATTTTACATTCCTCTCTTTCTTTCTCTTCCCTTCCCCTCTGTTCCTTTCTTTTCTATGCTCTTCTTTTCTCTTCCTTTGTTTTCCTGAACAATTTGGTCCTAAAACTGTTAGGTGGGGCAGAACAAGGTAGGTGTCTGAACCTAAGGTAGGGGGTGTGTGTGTGCCCCAGAATGGGCTACAGGAGCCTGAGCAGGGTATTCATGGGGGCAGCCTGCAGCCAGTGTCACAGACTGAGCCAGGTGAGGAGGACACCCGTGCAGGGGAGGGGACAATAGGAGAGCTGGGATTTGGGTTACACATGGTAGACTGACTAAAGGTAACCAGAGAGCCAGGTTTTTTACTTTTGGATAATGGACTTACAGATGTGGAAAAGGAGAAAATTAGAAGGAACCCAGTGCCATTACACTGGAATCAGCAGTATCAATATGTGTTAAAAAATGTGAATAGATTAACAAAGTAGAGATACAGGGAATTCCCTGGTGGTCCAGTGGTTAGGACTCAGAACTCTCACTGCCGTGGCGTGGGTTCAATCCCTGGTCGGGGAACTAAGATCCCACAAGTCACGTGGTGAGGCTAAAAATAAATAAAATAAAATAAAATTAAATTAAAAGTAGAGATACAAATGTGTGTGAGAATGTATATATGTTTGTGTGTGTGTGTGTAGATGGATATGACAAGGCACAAATATATTCCCTAGTTCTGTACACTGAGAGGGCCTAGAACACTCCAATAATATGAGCACATCTAGCTCTCAGGATGTAGCTTCTAAATATTATTCTCCACAAAAAGGGACCAAGGATCCTTAGAGAAATGACTGATTTCAGGGCTGGTAGGGAAAGTACAAGATGAGTCTGGGATATCTTAATTTATGCCAGAAATCAAGGAGGTGTTTCAAGAATGACACATCCTTGTCCAAAAGACACAGAACTTAGCCTGAAGGGGCTGCCACTGGCCAAATCTGAGATGGTTTAAGCACATCCATAAATAATAACAGTAATGGATTATAACCAACTGGGTAAAGAAATCATGAATCCATTCTGATATAAACTAATGAATGAAGAAATTGAAAGTTTGGTGAGAAATCGCAAGTGTACTTATTCATTACATAGGGGAAAAGAGTAACTTTAAAGTGAAGAAAACTGACAGATACCACCTTAATCAAGCGATCAAAACACACAACACCAGTAATGGGATAAACTGAAATCACGTACCACCTGATAAGATGCAATAAGAAGAAGGTAACGTCACAGTGATTTTCCCGCCAAAGACGCATAACCTGAATCTAATCACGAGAGAATAACAGACAAACCCAAATTGTGGGACATACAACAAAATAACTAACCTGGAATCTTCAAAAGAGTCAAGGATAAGAAGACCAGGAAAGAATGAGGCCCAGTTCCAGGCTGAAGGATGTCTGACAACTAAATGTAGCCCAGGATTCTGGACAGGATCCTTTTGCTAAAAACGATTGACGGGACATTTGGCAAAACGTGTTGCAAGTTAATTTCCTAATTTTGTGGTCATCCTCTGCTTATGTGGGAGAATGTTCCTGTTTGTAGGCAATATCTACTAAAGAATTACGTATTCTTTACATGAGGTGTTGGGGCATCAGATCAGCAACTTAGACATGATTAGTAGGGTTAAAGGGGTAAAAGGATTTTTTCATTTGTACTGTAATTACAGCTTTTCTATGTTTGGGATGTTTCAAAATTAAAACAATAAAGAGAGAGAAAGAAAAATATTGCCACCTGCTTCAACCCCAGGTATTTAAAATTGTGTTTCTCTCAAATAGAAATGACCACTCTTCCAGTTTGTTCCTTTCCTCAATTCTCAATTTTGGTTATGGGTATTTTTATCTAAGTGTTTACTAAAGCTGGGAACCTTGGAATCATTCCTAATGTCTCCTTCTCTCTCACTCCCACATCCAAGCTTTATCTCTTCTGCCTCGGAAATATCCCTCAATTTGAACTGATCCTTTCCACCCCCATCACCACTACCTTGGCCTCTTTCTTTGTCCCTGACATCACCCACCAGTCTTCCTGCTTCCAGCCTCTCTCTTCCACAGCCCTGCTGGCAATGATCTTACTAAAAGGGAATCTTTTCATGTCATCCCGCTGCTTAGAAACATCATCTGGCTGGCAAGGGCTTTCAGGAGAAAACCTAACATTAGTAGAGTAGTTTTCCAAGCCTTTGTCAATCCCAACCAACCACAGTCATCTTCTCTCCTATCCCTCCTGAAACACTGCCGCCAGCTACCCATACTTCTGTATCTTCTCTAGACATACCTGCCCATCCTTGACTTTGTGTTTTTATGGATGTTGTCCCACTCCCTAAAATGCTTCCTGTGCCACCTTTAAAGTAGGGGACATGAATTGGAAGGCCCACACACTGAACCTGGCCTCCAGAATATTTTGTCTGTCTCCCCGCTAAAAGGGGGAACGCGCATACATTATGTGGGGAACTTCGTCTGCAGCTCATCACGAAGCCATTCACACCTTCACCTGAGTTGGATCTTTCAACACTCATCTCTTTTGAAGCCCTTCCTGACTTCTCCCTCTTCAAGCCTCCGTTCATCACCTGAAAATAGCACTAATCACATCATCCTGAGGTCTCTGCTGCGTGTTGCTCATTTCTATGGGCATCTCAGCAAGAACTGTGGCACCAACCTAAATTCTACAGAGGGAAGTCTACACAGATATTGGGAAACACTAGACAGGGATTCAGAAGTGATTTGCTCCTTACCTGGAACATTGCTAAACTCCAAAGGTATAATATGGAACACTCATTTTCATATGATCCCAGATCATACATCTTTTAGAGGAAACTTCCAGAGGGAAGACTACTTTGAAAATTTCTTTCATCTTCTTTGGGAAAGTGGTGATCCTAAACATTTGGCCTGGATGGCAGATTTTGCCTAATTATGCCTTTTGGTGAGTTGTGAAGGAGAATGTGAGCTTTTTCTTAATTTTGGTGTTGGCTAATTCCATTTCTGTTTCAGGTCTGCCGGTCTTTGGACAGAGAGAAAGCAGATGAAGAAGCATTATCTCTGTATATGATTATCCCCATCCGGCGGGGCAGCAAACATATTTCTGTTACAATAATTAAAAAGCCTCTTTGGGGGGCTTCCCTGGTGGCGCAGTGGTTGAGAGTCTGCCTGCCGATGCAGGGGACACGGGCCCGTGCCCCGGTCCAGGAAGATCCCACATGCCGCAGAGTGGTTGGGCCCGTGAGCCATGGCCGCTCGGCCTGCGCGTCCGGAGCCTGTGCTCCGCAATGGGAGAGGCCACAACAGTGAGAGGCCCGATACCGCAAAAAAAAAAAAAAAAGCCTCTTTGGTTATCTGAGTCAATATCAAACTTTGGCTCCCATAGAAATGAGCAAAAGGATTTGCATGAGTCCATCAATCCTATGTGAATGTTTATTTTTTGCTAATTTTTTTGGATTTGAATTATGTTCTCTCACAACACATTTTTAGAGGGTTTGAGAAATTAACAAGCACAACAAGCAGACGGATAGAAATGCAGAAACGACAAAAGTACTCACCACGTGTATTCCCTGGATGCATTCATAGTTCTGTTTGCTCCCATCAGAAATTAGAACTCATAAAAGCCAGCCACCAGCACAGGGATGGCAAACAGATGCCAGACACATGTGGTTCCCTTTAAGAACCGTCTTCTGTGGCGTGTTCTCTGTGCTTCTGACGGTCCTATCTGTGTGTCCAATTCTCAGATTCCTTAGACGAAAGCAGGCTCTTTTCCTTCCTGCAGTGGGTAAGAGGGAGATGGGCTAAAAAGAGGAAGGCGGCGTGAGAGGCTGAGGCTTTTGTAGTCATCAGGGAGTGACACTCAATTCCTAAATCAGATCCCTTGTCCATCTACGGAGAAAGCCGTAAGTTGCTAAGTCAAATTCTGGGGATGGTCAAAGTTAGCAAACTCTGTTTCTTCATTTCATTGTTTTCTATTGGATAGAGTTGGTAGAAAGTTTCAATTTCTCAAAATCTAGAAACAGGGTTTTAAAAAATTCATTATGTGTAATTAGGGATGGTGGTGTTAATCCCTAATTATGTTTCAGATGGGACAATCTGTATATAGACTTTTTGGTGACAAGTGGGCTTACTGGTTTAAAAATGTTGAACTCAGAAACATATGATAAGCCTTGTCTCCTAATTTGTTTTTTTTAAATTACCCCAAAATTTGAATTTGTTTTATATATATATATATATATATATATATATATATATATATACATATATA
>NW_020185337.1:2878243-2936652 GCF_003031525.2 Neophocaena asiaeorientalis asiaeorientalis | reverse complement strand
CTACATGTCTGTCTGTCTAGATGTCTCTGCCTAGACCCATATATTAGAACCCTTTTAACCTGTGAACATGGGGGTAAATAACATGCCTCTGGCCAACCTATCTGGTTGCCTTCATTGATGTTCTATAGACTCCAGTTCTGAGATGCCATCACATGCAAGATGTACCATCAATCTAGTAACTTTTCAAGGGGAAACACCCCCATTACATTTAACATTTAATATGCATTGGATTTTATGATAAATCCTTATTTTAGAAATTTTGTTAAGTGGCAGGGAGAAGGAAGGAGAGATGCGTCTTAAAATGGGGGTAGAAAAATCAATACTTGGAGAGAGTTTGTTCTTACCAAATTGGTTCAACTACAAAATAGCATAAATTTTAAGGACATAGAAAGATCTCCTAGAACCCGGTGGCAGGAAGTACAGGAAGACTTCATAAGAACCAGGCAGTCACTGGGCAGTAAGACTCAAGCGCTGGTGAGGTCTTCCCTCTGCATGTCTCTCTAGTTCTTTCTGCCGACCTTCCCATTTACCACTCCGAATTTCTGCCCGCCCATCATTTCAGCTTTGACTTTTCATGGTGCCAAATTTGGACTCCATCTGACTGATTCCTGCTGATCAGAGACTTATTCTTAAAGTGTTCCAATATTTAATAGGGGGAATTAGATTGGCTCAGCTTGGGTTCGGTATTCTCTCTTTGTCCAATCAGGTTTGGCCATGGAGTTGGGGTCACCTAATAAAAACAGGGGCACATAGACTTACTTCATCAAGGTATGGGTGGATCTAGGATCTCTAAATATGGGAGGGGAGATAATGATTATCATTGCATGAAAATCATGGATGTGTAAGGAAATTTTCAAATCCATAGATTTTGGAGATAAATGAAAGGTGGTCATAAGCACCTTGGTTTCTATGTAAAAATAACAAAAACAGTTCTGTTTACTGCTCACCTAACTAGTGCCTATTGTTTTAAAATGTGAAGCTCCATCCTCTAGGCTATAAGTTAGATCCTCTGATATCTAAAATGTCAGATATTTAAAACTACAGGACTCTGGGTTTATATAATATACAATTTGTGTGACATACTCTCTTTACTTAAGTTTGTAATTTCAATGCAAAACATAGAGTGAAACAGGAATTCTCTTCCAGTGCTTGTGGGAGTGCCAATTGTCTGAATCCTTTTAGAAAGCAATTTGGAAATGTGTATGTATCAAGAACCTTAATGGCCCATAACTTCATTTTGAATTTAATTTGAGTCTTCTTTGAGCTGGTCACACAGTTGGTACTCAATGAAAGCTTGTTGAGAAATTACACTTGGCCCTCTGTATCCACGGATTCAACCAACCAGGGATTCAAAATATTTGAAAAAAATTCTGGAATGTTCCAAAAAGCAAAACTTGAATTTGCTGTGTGGACACTATTTACATTGCATTGGGTATTATAAGTAACCTAGAGTTGATTTAAAGTATACAGGAGGATGTGTATAGGTTATGTGCAAATACTATCTCATTTTATATAAAAGAAATGAGCGTCTATGGGTTTTGGTATCCGTGGGGTTCCTGGAACCAATCCTCCTCCGACACTGAGGGACGACTGTTGTTTACAGTTTATACATCGTGTCCTTTCACGCTTTTCTGTTTAACTGGCCTTACTGTGTACGGCATATTGAGCTTATGTTTTAATGAATAAAACAACATTTGCGAGAGCAGGATAAATGTGTGCATGCAGTTTGGGCAATTGAATCTAGATTGCATGAAAATGGAGCTCTGTGCTCAAGTTGGCCTGTGAATACAGGTGTCCAATGTGAGCTTTAGGATGTGATGATTGAAGGCAAACTTGGGGAAAGGGCACTGATGAGAGGTTGAGGTTTTATTATGTCCACTCTTGAGTGAAATTTCATCATCCCAGAGTTTTCTTGGTCTGGCTCAACTCACTTTCACGGGCAGCCAGACCTCAGCACCTTACCCACCGTGCAAAAGGCCCGTCTCTTTCCTTCGACACTGGCTCTTTGTCAGCAGCTGGAGAGAAGGCTGTGAAGTAGACGATTTCTTCAATGCTATAGGCTTAAGCACTCCTCTCCTGTTCTACTCTTGCTTCCACGTATTTTATGGTATTCCACCTACACCATCTTGCTTCTGTGGGATTTTCACTTACAAAGTCTTCTAAGAATGAGATCATGTGTTTGTCCTTCTGGGTTAATATGGTAGATCTTTTTTTTTTCTTCCAGTTTTACTGAGATAAAATTGACATGTAGCACTGATTCCTTTTAGGTGGACGACATGATGATTTGATATATGCATATACTGCAAAATGATCGTCACGATAAGTTTAGTTACCATCCATCACCACACATCGTTTCAATTTTTTTTTCTCGTGATAAGAACTTTTGACATTTACTCTCGGCAACTTTCAAATGTACAATAGAGTATTGTAAACTATAGTCACCATGCTGTGCATTATATCCCAAGAACTTATTTATCTTATAACTAGAAGATAGATCTTATAGAAGACAGATCTAGTTATCTTATAACTAGATCAGGTCTTATGACCTGATTCTCGGCAACCTTTTACAGAATTGCACAAAGGTGGTCCCTGATTTTGGAAAGAATTTGTCATCACACGTTCTTGGGCACCCAGCAAGGTGTAGATCATTCCTTGTTTACTTTAGGACTGTTGTTCCCAAGGCAGCGGTGGAGATTGGTGAATGCCAAGATTCTGCTTCCTCATTACAGACAAGTTCGGCCAGATGCCATCTTTACATGTGGTTTGCCAGAAGTGAGACAAATCTAACTTGAAATCCCCATCCTTCTGGGTATGCAGACATACAAATACATGGTAATAACATTTTCTGTTTGACATCTTAAATTTAGATGTTTGTAAAATAATGTGGAAGTCATCACTGAGTAGAAGAACTCAGTATGTGACCGTGAAATTACTTAAAACAACTTAAAAATTCAGTATTAACTGACTCAGATTTTTTATTAGGTTTCTGAGATTCCAATGAAATCTTTAACAAGATCTGTCATGAGAAATGCCAGCTGCCTCTGGCAGGTTTGCATGATCTATACTAAATAATACTTTGCTAAAGGCCACTAGAGATCCCATACACGTACTTCTTTTTTCATCAAGATTCCCATGTCTTTATGTTACAAAAAAAGCCAGTTAGATTGGGGGATTGAGGAGAATTTGGGAAGAGGAGTAAGGAAAAGAAGACAATGATTTTTTTTTTTTCTTTTTTTTGCGGTACGCGGGCCTCTCACTGCTGTGGCCTCTCCCGTTGCGGAGCACAGACTCCGGATGCGCAGGCTCGGCGGCCATGGCTCACGGGCCCAGCCGCTCCGCGGCACGTGGGATCTTCCCGGACCGGGGCACGAACCCCTGTCCCCTGCATCAGCAGGCGGACTCTCAACCACTGCACCACCAGGGAAGCCTGACAATGATTTTATCTACAATGGTTTTGAAATAAAAGTTCCAAGAAGACCCCTGCCAAATATCAGCGTAAAGATGAGTTGGTGGAGTTCAATTTACACTCAGTGTTTAAAGTGTAATTCTAACTCCTTTCCTGCTAAAATTTGTATTTTCTAGATAGAGTGACAAGATGACCCTTCTGGTCTCCAGTTAGTTCTAGGCCTTAGTGTACAGAGCCCTTTTCTCCCAAGGCCAAGGGGTAATTTCAAGTTTAACTCCCCATTCCAGACACTTTAGGGCTCCAGGAAGCCTTGGCCTTGTGTCCCTTTGTCCTTGAGTTCCCACAGAACGGCAGGCATATCTGTCTACTGGGTCACAATGCAGAATGTTAGCCTGCCAGAAAGGCAGGGAGACTTCTATTAAGATTTCTATCACCCACCTGTTTTTGTTGTCAACTCCTAAGTTCAGCAACAAAGGGGAACTTTCACTCCGTGCCTGCACCGCATTCCTTCCTGGAAGTGAGAAAGCCATTGGCATTAGGACAAGAGGAGCCCGGCTTCCCTTGAGTCTCGTGATCACTAAAGGTATAGCGGGTGACCAGAGAGCTTTCCCTGGGAATCACTCTGCGGCCCTGAGGCAGATTTGAAACTAGTCCCTTATTGTTCAAGGTCAGGAGAATAGCACTGGTAGCTGCACGTGTGAAGAACCCTCAACCCTACATTCTGCATTGATAGTCATATAGAAACAAGTCAGAATCTCACATTTGGGAGGACATATTTTTCAATCCTGCTCAAGTAGATAGTTTTGGAGAAGGTAAACATTTCACTCTTCCTGCCAACATTAAGGCATTTCAGTTTCTCCTTTCTGGTGGATACAGCAAGAGACAAAGGAAGTGCCGGTATTCAGCCTGGACCGTTGTTAAACATCTATACTTAATGTCATTACTCTGTCACCAGGAAAAGTCGTAACAGAGAACATTGGATTTTTATCTTAACTGCTTGGTAAGCTACATAAACACTTATAACCCAAATAGAGATATATTAATGTATACAGCTACAGAGGGGGGTTTTGGGGTTTATGCTTATTTTGTTTACTTCTTTGACTTCAACCATTTTTCATATATAATATTTTATACGTGGATATAAAGCCACCTGTTTTTGTATGTGAAAGTGTTTATTCTCTGGAAAATTTTAAATGGATGCTTTCCTGAGTTTTATGTTTTTTAGCAGTTTTTCTTTGTAAATTTTCTATTTTAGTCAGCAGAGGAGAATTCAACAAAGTTCTGCAAAGCATTGTTGAACTTGCAATTGGCTGTGATTACATTTACAATGCTTACTTTCTCTTCAGTTAAATGCATTAAATACTATTGTTTCAATGGCCCTTGCTGTGTCAAACTGTTATTTCTGGCATTTCAATATAAGCATGAGGTCAGGAAGAATAGAGAACACCAAATAAATTTCTCAGCAGGAATTCCAGCTTCCTTTCTCCTATATGTTCAGACTTCTGATTTCCAGGAGGAAAAAGGGAAATCTTCTAGGCAGATAAAATTTCTGAATTCTTCTATCATTTCTGCTCATGGCTTTAAGAACACTAAACGTATGGTATTCTATGCCATAGCGGATAGTTTTGTATAGTAGAGGCTAACTATAATTCTTCTTGGCTTCTACAGAGCCAAATAAAAATTCTAAAATAAAATGTATTTTAAGTCTTCAACTCATACTCTCTCTGAATCCTTTCTTATGTAATTCTCCTACAGGAAAACCTATCACCATGACATCTCATTTCCAGAGCTCCCATCGACTGGTGCTTTCCAAACTCTGATGTCTGAATGTCTTTAAAAATGTTTAATCTTTGTCATGCGTAAAACAGTGTGGAGCAGTCTGACGTTGTCTGTCTTTGTGTGGTTGAAAAAGTGCAAAAATAAATTGTTTGTATGGTGCTGAAAATGGAGGTTGGGATTAAATTGACCTCAGGTTAATGATAGGATGAAGATCAACTGTCAAGTAGCAAGAAAACGCTATAGCCTTGGCAATAATTAATGTTGAACAATAATTGGAGTTCAGATTTTTGTAATGAGAGATGGTATGATGTAATGAGAGATGTTCTGACTGTCCAGAGGTCAATGTGACTTGATTTCCTATGGTTAGCGGTAAATAAGGAGGACTTTCTAGTAAAAACAATGTAACCAGATACAGTGAGCCTGCAGTGACCCAAGGTTCATGGGAGATATTGTTAGTATGTATAAAGAGTTTATAAAATATGTAGCAACCAATATTTTATGGAATTTGGTGCCTGATGGGGTGCAGAGCTAGGGAGGTGTATATCTAACTGTAGGAAACAGACCAAGATTACAGCTTCCAGAGTCCCCATGTGTTGGCTATTATCTTGGAATTCTAATGAATCTTTTCTTGAATCCTTCATTTTCTGAATGACACCATTCTTCTCAACATATATCATCAGTTGTCCTTGCTCTGATAATGTGTTACATCATTATATCATTAAAGCAAGAGATGTATTAGAGTAATACATTATCAGAACAAAGCACTCTGGTGGTGATGTATTTCATAAAAGATGGCTCCATCTTGGGCAGAACAGGTCCGGAAGCAGAGTCAGTTCAACAAGACAAAGGTGAGTCCATGGCACATGTTCGTTGGCACCTAACACTCAGTTCCAGTTGTATGTTGTGACCCGAGTATAATGCTCATTCTTATTTCTGTTGGCCCATTGACTCTTCATCAAAATCCTTGGGTATGGTGAGTCTCATTTCTGAAAAACAGAGTGGAGTGAAAGTCTTCTGTGAGAGCGGATTGTTTGTAGGCAATGGATTGTCTACACAGAATGGCAGCTGTATTTGCTTTCCCTGCCACTTCCCCATAAGCATCATTTTCCTTCAACACTTTATCAAGTCCTTTAACCAGGACAGGTGCTTTCAAAATCAAAGAGAACAAGTTTACAAGATGCTCAATATCTCCAGAAAAACTAAAATAGAAAAAAAAAAGGTAAAGAGAGAAAACCAATGCACTTCCTCTAAGATGGGCATATGTGAATTCAGCCACAAGTGACCAGAGAAATGGTACCCAGATGGGAGCAAATATGGAGAACTTCAATACTTGCTTAGTGCACTTTTAGATAAAGACAGATTTTTCTTTAATAGTTTGTCTTTCATCATCTTCATTCTCACAATAATTGGTTTAGGAACTCAGGATATGGACAGGGTTGGACCAGAAAGGCATTCAAATCATATTTGGTATGTTGACATGTTTACAGGCAGATAGGGCTATGGCTGGTGCCACCATCAGTGCTGGGTTTGTTTTTTTTTTTTGTGGTACGCGGGCCTCTCACTGTTGTGGCTTCTCCCATTGCGGAGCACAGGCTGCGGACGCTCAGGCTCAGCAGCCATGGCTCACGGGCCAAGCCGCTCCGCGACATGCGGGACCTTCCCGGACCGGGGCACGAACCCGTGTCCCCTACATCGGCAGGTG
Organism: Neophocaena asiaeorientalis asiaeorientalis; assembly: GCF_003031525.2. Taxonomy (NCBI): domain Eukaryota; kingdom Metazoa; phylum Chordata; class Mammalia; order Artiodactyla; family Phocoenidae; genus Neophocaena; species Neophocaena asiaeorientalis. Next base: position 2,929,765 of record NW_020185337.1, on the reverse strand, counting down.
GACTCTCAACAACTGCGCCACCAGGGAAGCCAATGCTGGGATTTTTATGGCAAAACCCCACTTGCATTATTGCTGTCATGGTACAGAAATCAGATTTTTTTGTTCACCGTTACCCTTTGCAGCTACTAGGTTTGACTTGCAAAAAGTTCAAGGAAAGGAACAGAATATGTATAATACCTCAGAGGCATACAGGCTAGAAGCTGCAACTGATGGGAAGTTTCCATTATTCAGGGTGTGGGTGATGGCGGGGGTAATACTCTCTAGGTACTGACCTCTTCCACCTGAGTGAGCCTGAGAGAAAGGGTTATTCATTTAAATTCTTTCCCTTGCAGAATCCTCTCAGGGCTGTGAGATTCTCCAACCCCTCACTCCCCCACACCATAGCAGGAGAAAGCAGTAATCACCTCCTACTAAGAGCCTGCGGCAGCAGTCAACACCTTGAGAAAACAGCCGCAAATGGCATCTCATAAGGGGTTTCCTTTGGCACTTGAAGGAACTATTTGGGTGTGTCCAAAGCGGGAATATATGTACTTGCTAATGTGGTTTTATGGTAATTGTTGTGACTCTTTGTCACATGACCTTTGCCTAGCCCCTTGGGGTGAGATGTTTGTTAACTGGGCATTTTCTGAGTGGATGACTTAGATGAACAGATGGATTAATCCCTTAATGGCTTGACTGTCTCTTTGTAGATTACAAGACATCCCAGGAGAGAGGAGTAGAGGGAGAGAGCCATTGTTTTACTAATTCTAGTTCCTTGTCTGGAAGTTACAGAGCAAAATACACATGAGTTACATGCTTGAAAGAGAAAGAACTTTGAGTAGGACTCATTGGAAAATGCCAGCCTTAAATAGAAGACACAGAAACAGGCTTGTAAGAAGAGACAATTATCTCCCACATGAACTTGGGTTCCATTGTGTGTGTATTTGCTGTGACCTTGCCACTGTCATTTAGTACTGGATGATATGAGAAATAACTGAGTTCCATTTGTTACATTTCAACAGAACAGACTCAGTCCCCACAAGGGGACTGATACATCCAGTCTCTGAGGCACCATAGATTAATTCATTGATTTTAAATATTTTACAAAACGTATCCATCAAAAGGCTAGAAGCATATATCCATCAATTAAAAATTAAACAATCAAGACAAAACAGTACACATACACATACGAGCTCAACCATGCCATCCATTACTATGAATAAGCCATCAACAGGAGACCAAGGAAAGACAAATAACTTACATCAGGCCTGCTAGTGAAATACATTTATCAGTCCACTTAATAAATGCTTTTTGACATTTAAGAGCCTGCTTGTATGTGGTCCTGTACCAAGAGAGATTTACGCATACATACTGTGTACATTCTCAGAACTTATAGTCTAAGAAAGAACTGAACAGTCCACTGAGGGCTCCGTGGCATCTTCTACTAATAGGAAGTTATTTTAAAATATAACAAATTAATATGGTTGCCTTTGGGGGTTTTCTTACATCATAATCTGAATTTGGAAGATAGATGAATGAAAAGATAGATGAATTAGAAGGCTCACATCAAATGAGTATGCAGTGACTCACAGATATTTCTAAGGGGAATGCAAATTGTTTCCAACTTCTAGGCCAATTTGGCAATGCGTATTTAAAGCCTTGACATTGTTCATTCTCATTGGCCCAGAAATCCTACTGGCAGGAATTTATTTTCAAGAAATAATCATGGAGTTTGTAAAGACTTAGCAACAAGAAGATTCATTTCAGCATTGTTCACAATAGCCCCCATTTGTGAAGAGTCTAAATGTTCAAAAATATAGGATTCTTTCAATCTATGATAGGATACTCATAGTCAAAGCCTATCGAGTTCCTAACAAAATAATGAAGAACGATTAATGATGTTATAAGATGAAAGAAGTATGCTGCAGAGCTATAGTACTGAGTCATCACTTTGTGGTTAAAAAATTACACATACAAATTTACATATATGCTCTGACTTCTGTGTTCATGTAGACAGCACAAGACTGCAAGGAAACACAGCCAAATATTAATAATGACTATCTCTGTGTGGTGAAATTGTTGATGAATTTCATTTTATTTTTGCCTACTTCTTGTATTATCTTCATTTCTGAATTGAACTATTTAAAACTAATAAAAATGTACTAAGGTAGGTGAAAACAAGTGTCAGTATGGCTGGGGAGGGGAGTGCCAAGGAGGAAAAGTTGGAGATGGAGATAGAAGCTAGAGTAGCCTTGAAGGCTAAGCTAAGAAACAAGACATTTTCTCCATATACAGGGCATTTTATTGAAGTTACGTAGAATTGAACAAGGGCTATGTAAAACTTTGGCAGTCTCACTTTATGTTCAAAATTGAAGATAACTGGGATCTCCCTCTCCCCCCATTAAAAACCTTCATGAAGAATCACACACTAGGGTTTCCCTGATGGCGCAGTGGTTGAGAGTCCGCCTGCCGATGCTAGGGGACGCGGGTTCGTGCCTCGGTCTGGGAAGATCCCACGTGCCGCGGAGCGGCTGGGCCCGTGAGCCATGGCCGCTGAGCCTGTGCGTCCGGAGCCTGTGCTCCGCAACGGGAGAGGCCACAACAGTGAGAGGCCCGCGTACAGCAAAAAAAAAAAAGAATCACACACTATCGGCACAGGGAACTCTACTCAATACTCTGTAATGGCCTATATGGGAAAAGAATCTAAAAAAGAATCTAAAAAAAAATCTAATAAAGAATCTAAACAGGGCTTCCCTGGTGGCGCAGTGGTTGAGAGTCCGCCTGCCGATGCAGGGGACACGGGTTCGTGCCCCGGTCCGGGAAGATCCCACATGCCGCGGAGCGGCTGGGCCCGTGAGCCATGGCCGCTGAGCCTGTGCGTCCGGAGCCTGTGCTCCGCAACGGGAGAGGCCACAACAGTGAGAGGCCCGCGTACAGCAAAAAAAAAAAAAAAAAAAAAAAAAAAAAGAATCTAAACAAGAAAAGAAGAGTGGAGATATATATATGTATATACATATATGTATATACTTATATATATGTATATATATATATACCTGATTCACTTTGCTGTACACCTGAAACTATCACAGCATTGTAAATCAAGTATACTCCAATAAAAATTAAAAAAAAATTTTTCTCACCTGTAAAATGTGGATAATAAAGTCTTGAGAGTTTCATGAGATAATTAGGTAGTTGTTATCTTAGGTAGTTGAAAAAGTATCTCAATAAATGAAAATATTATTTATTTTCCTCAAAAGAAAAAAAAACAAAACAAAAATACCAAAAAAGAATCACACACTATCAGAGGTGGCGGGCTGAGCTGTCGGGATGCTGTGTTCGCTGTGTGGTCATGGGGCGGCAGCACCTTAACCGACATCCTTTGTAAGTGCCCGCTGAACCACAGCTCTTTACCTGCATGCGTGTCTGTGAGAGACCTGATGGCTTCTCCTCTGTTATTTTAACGTTTACTGCCATTGTAATTTAAAATTTTCTTCATATCCAACCTCTAATCCTGTAACAAGGTCACGCAAGAGTTCATTAAGTGGTAGAGCTGTAAAACACTCAGGAGAGTCAAGGACTTTGGTACAGAACTTGGATGTGCTAAATCTCCATTGAGAAGGCCAGACAACTCTCACGATGCTCTGTGCTGTTAATTTAAGAGACAGCACTTCAAAATATTACAGAAAATACAGGGAAAATACAAAGCAGTCTTAAAGCAAATATACATTACCACGTTTGCAGATTTATGCACTTCAAGATTCATCCCCCTCCTGCATGCGCTTTATATTCAGTCCTGTGGGAAAAGCAGGCTTGAATTATGTAAGTTTTGAATTATATGAGGTCTCCAGGAATACATTCTTTGCATGAAATGTAACCATCTTGCACAGTGGGGATGGGGTAGGTTGAGGGTGGTGGCGGCAGAACGGAAGGCAGAGGGGACGCTGAAAAGAGGGTGACAGGAGTATAGGGATTTAGAAGCTCAGAGGGGGAATTGGAGGGAAGAGAAGATGGGGGCTGGGAGACGACTGGGAAGGGACAAGAAGGAATGAAAAGTGACTCAAGGCACTGGAGGAATCGATTTACATGCAACACGTGGCTTAACTTTCACAGCCATGAGATGTCATTTCTTCTTGGCAAGAGAGAAAAACAAATGGAGACCCCAAAGAGGCTTGCGTGGAAAGACTCTTTTATTTATTCATCAATTTCTTTTTAATCCTTTAATTCTATTATTGTCGTTGTTGTTGTTATCTCACGGCTTGTGGGATCTTAATCCCCTGACTAGGGATAACGAACCCGGGCCCTCGGCAGTGAGAGCGCGGAGTCCTAACCACTGGACCACCAGGGAAGTCCCTCTTTTCATTCTTTTGAATGCTCTAAAATGAAAATTTTGATTATAAAAGTAATGCATGCTTAAAAAAAAACTTTAAATATTGAGGAAGTATTTAAAATAAAAAGTGGAAGTCCACCATCCAAAAACTTCCTCTCCTCCCACAATTCAATTCTGCTCCTTAGAAAGAACTGCTATTAATGGTTGAGTTATGACCTTCTAGACATTTTTACACATGCAAAAAGATCGTTCTATACCAGCTGTCTGAAACCTGCTCCCCCCACCCATCTAATCATAAGCTGTGTATACTGAGATATGAACCACCTTATCCTTTTTCTTTTTTAAAATTAATAAACTTTATCTTTCAGAGGAGTTTTTGGGTCACAGCAGAACTGAGCAGAAAATACAGCTAGATCCCATATTGCCCCCAGCCCCACACGTGTACAACTTCCTTGACTATCCACATCCTGAAGCACAGTGGTCCACATGTTACAATCCACGAACCTACATTGATACATCACTATCACCTAAAGTCCACAGTATATATTAAGGTTCACTCTTGGTATTGTACCTTCTGTGGGACTGGACAAATGTATAATGACATGTATCCACCATTATATGTTATACAGAATAGATTCACTGCTCTAAAAGTTCTCTGTACTCTGCCTGTTCATCACTCCCTTCCCCCAGCCCTTGGCAACCTCTGATCTTTTTGCTGTCTCCATAGATTTGTCTTTTCCAGAATGTCGTGTAGCTGGAATCACACAGGTTACAGGTTTCCCTTGTATCCGAAAGTAGTTCCTATGAAGCCTTTTGTAAGCTGAAATTGTGTGAAGCAAAAAAGCATTTACCTTAGGACGCATCTTGCTAATGGATGCACGAAATAAATTGAGATGAAACACAGATGCTCACAGACACAGTTCAAAGCAATGGTGGCTTGTTACTGAGTTGCTGAGTGTGGTTCCTGGGAAGGAACTTGTTTGCTACAAAACAAACGCAGAACGCTATTTTCGCTTTTCACTTTTCTTCATAAAAGTGAAAATCCTCTTCGGATTTCTTTCTGTTAGTGAAAGCAGGTACCAATGCAGATCTTTCATAAAAATGAAGTAGCATACAGGGAACTTTCAAAAATGAAGGAGACCTGTACAGCCTTTTCAGATTGGCTTCTTTTGTTTAGTGATATACATTTAGGGTTCCTCCATGTCTTTTCATGGCCTGATAGCTCATTTCTTTTTAGCATTGAATAATATTCCACTGTCCAGAGGTACCACAGTTTATTTATCCATTCATCTACTCCAGGGCCTCTTGGTTGCTTCCACGTTTTGGCAATTGGGAATAAAGCTGTGGGGACCTCCAGTTTCCGGTTCCACCTGTAAGGAGCTTGGAAGTTGCCGCTCTTACCTAACAACAAGTAAAAAGCTGAACAGACTACAAAATCAGCAGTTCTTCTTGGATTCGCTAGGGAGGGGAGGACACAGAGCAAACTGCTGCGCCCAAAATTGGAGAGTCAGATAGGAGAATATAGGAAGTTGTAGCGTACTGGAGCAGAGACTCCCAATGAACTATGCGCCATGGGTCGGAACACCTGAACTGTAATTGACAAACAGTTGGAAGTTCAGAAGTTAAAAACTCCTGGGGCACCCGGCCATGAGGAGACTCCCACAGTATCCTGAGTTATAGCTCCAGGAACTTGACCAGATTCCCACAATAAATATCAGAGAAAAATCTCCTCATGCTTCTTGCAAAGGGAGCTGGGAAAGGAACCATTTTGAAATAATGCCAGAGAGCTCTGTTCTTCTTAACAACCAGATTCGGGAGAATCTGGTTAACCAGAGCCTAATCGCCTGGGGTATCATCAAAGCCTAACTGATCTGAGGAAGGGACATACCCCACCCACTCTAGCCATCCTGACACACTAAGGGGGGAGAAAAAACTGAGACATACTTATGAAGTGCACAGTCCAGAGGCACAGGCTCACTAAAAGACTAAAATCTAATCAAAGGACTATGGAATGCTTCTATGTGTACCTTTATATTTCAAGTGGGTTTCTTATAGACCACATATAGTTGGATCTTGCTTTTTGATCTGCTCTGATAGTTTCTGTCTTTCAATTGGTGCATTTAGACTACTGACATTCAAAGTGATTATTTATAAAGTTGGATTAATAGCTATCATATTGTTACTATTTTCTGTTTATCTTGTTTTTTGTTCTATTTTTATTTTCCATACTTTTTCTGCCTTTCGTGGTTTTATTTTTTTTTAACTTTTTAATAGTTATTTATTTATTTATTTGGCTGTGCCGGGCCTTAGTTGTGGCACTCGGGATCTTTAGCTGCAGCATGCGTGCTGGATCTAGTTCCCCGACCAGACCGACCAGGGATTCAACCCAGGCCCCCTTACCCACTGGGCCACCAGGGAAGTCCCTGACTTTTGTGGTTTTAATTGAGCATTTTGTATGATTCTGTTTCTTTCATTTCTTAGCATATTAATTGTACTCCCTTTTTTAAAAAAACTTTTTTAGGGCTTCCCTGGTTAAAAAAAAAAAAAAAAAAAAAAAAAAACTTTTTTAGTGGCTGCCTTAGAGTTTGCAACGTACATTAATAACTAATTCAAATCCACTTTCAAATAACATTATACCACTTCATGAGTCATGTAAGTACCTTATAGTAACAAAATAATCCTGATCCCTCCCTCTTGTCCCTTGTATCATTTCTGTCATTCATTCACTTCTATATAAGCATACATAAGCACATATATATGTAAGACATATACATAAGCATACATAATCAAATATATAGTTGCTATTATTATTTTGAACAAACTTTTATCTGCTAAGTCAGGGGTCCCCAACCCCCGGGCCGTGGACCACTTCCTGTCCGTGGCCTGTTAGGAACCGGGCCGCACAGCAGGAAGTGAGCAGCGGGCGAGCGAGTGAAGCTTTATCTGCCGCTCCCCATCGCTCCCAATCACTTGCATTACTGCTTGAACCATGTCCCCACCCCCACCCCCATCCTGCCGTGAAAAATTGTCTTTCACGAAACTGGTTCCTGGTGCCGAAAGGTTGGGGACCGCTGTGTTAGAGCAATTAAAATTAAGAAAAACAAAAGTTTTATTTTACCTTCACTTATTTATTCTCTGATGCTCTTCTTTTCCTTATTTAGACCCAAGTTTCTGACCTATGTCATTTTCCTTCTGTCTGAAGAACTTTTTTTTTTTTTTTTGCGCTACATGGGGTCTCTCACTTTTGTGGCCTCTCCCATTGCGGAGCACAGGCTCTGGACACGCAGGCTCAGAGACCATGGCTCGCGGGCCTAGCCACTCTGTGGCATGTGGGATCTTCCTGGACCGGGGCACGAACCCGTGTCCCCTGCATCAGCAGGCGGACTCTCAACCACTGCGCCACCAGGGAAGCCCCTGTCTGAAGAACTTTTAACATTTATTGCAAGGCAGGTCTACTTGCAACAAGTTCTCTCAATTTCTGTTTGTCTGAGAAAGTCTTTTTTCCTCCCTCACTTTTCAAGGATAATTTTACAAGGTATAGAATTCTAGATTGGTGGATTTTTTTCTCTCAACACTTTATTTTCCTCACCTCCTGTTTGCATGTCTTTTGAACAGAAGTTGCATGTAATTTTTATCTTTGCTTCTCTATAGGTAAGGTCCTTTCCCCCTGCTCTGGCCTCTTTCAAGGTTTTTTTCTTTATCTTTGATTTTCTGCAGTTGGAATATGATATGCTTAGGTGTGCTTCTTTTTTGTATATTTTGGTTTTGTTTTCTGTTTGGCATATATTCTTCTTGGTGTTCTGTAAGCATCTTGGATCATGGTTTGGGGTCTGACATTAATTTGAAGAAAATTCTCAGTCATTATTGCTTCAGTGATTTGTAAGGGCCTAATTCCCATTTTAAATTCCTTCTGCTTAACACATCTGGGTAGTTTCTGTTTCTAGCAATGGATCCTACTAATTCCAAAACCTATAAAGCATTACCTGGTAATACAAGATAGTCAGGGTGTCTGGTTCCAGCTCCCCAGGAACAATTATTTAGTGAGATAAGAATCCATGAGCAAGTGATTTACTAAGGAAGTTCTTTCAGGAAAGACTGATAAAGGTATAGGAGAAGCAGACAGGGGAGGGAAAGATGCCCAGCAAGCATGGGATCTCAGTAAAGACTGGCAGAGGGTGGTTTCCACCAATCCCACTGAGGAAGTTATGCTGAGTGTAGGGTAAGTGATACCTCAGAGTTGTCTTGCCCCCGGGCAAGGGAGACAGGTCTCTTATTCCCACCGCTGTCAGTCATTGGTTAGGAGCTGCCCCAGGGGGTGGGAGTTTTCAGGCATTTCCAGCTCTCTGTACTTGTGGGCAATGTGGTTCCAGTAGCAATGCTAATCCTCCAAAGAAGAACCGCTGGTGCTGGCTGTTGAACGTGACAGCACATCGAAGACAAGAAGGGTGACATGGTAAGAAGGGGCCTGAGGGGGTCTGGGCAGTGCCCAGGGCTGCACTGGGCTTGTTGCTAGACTGGGGCTGAGATTTTGGAGCATGGGCTGGTTCCCTTTTACCTTGGTACAGTTTAGGAGTTAATCATAAAAACAAAATTGATGCCAAGGGGACAACATGAGCCACGAAAACAAGAAACTTGACTCAATCTTTACTTTTTAATTAGTTAGGATTTTCTCAGCCATCGAAGTTTGTTTGTCTTCTGCTTTGGTCTCACGAACCATTAACAAGTATTGGGCATCTGCTTTTATCAAGACACTCTTAGGTGTTGGGGATACATAAAAGATGTAGAACCCAAGCTCACTGGCAAGGCCCACAGAAGTCATCATGCTTCAGCCCTTCCTTCTCCCACTGTTCCCCATTTCCCTGTCCACATCCGGGCTGCAGTCGCATGAACTTGTGTAAACAGTTAGAATACGTTGCTCTTTTCCCCCCACTCTATGACTTCTCACCTGTCATCTCTTTATATTGAATACCCTTCATTGTCCATTTTGCAGTTTCTTACATTCACTAGGATCCAGTTTATGGCAGTTGCTTGGAATGGACCCAACCATGTTCCCAGTTCCTCCTCCCTTGTTCATTTCCCCTGTAAAGGAGAGAGATGGTCTCTTCCGCAGCCTCCTTGGTTGCCATGGTTGGCCATGTACTCAGTCCTGGCCAATGAAGCACAGGGGAAATCTACATCCACTTGGGAGTCTTGGGAAAGTTTCTGCTTTCTAATAAAAGGGACAAGCACAAGAGTAGAGCTGCTGGGGCTGCCTCTTCCTCTTTCTTCCTGTCTTGATCATGGGTGGACCCAATGCTGGAGCTATTAAAGTCATTCTGTGTCATGAGAAAACAAGCATGAGGGCAGGCAGAGTTGATAGATGGAAAGAGCCTGGGATCATAATGGCAACCAGGATCTCCCAAGCTACAACTAATAACCACACATCTCTGAGTTTCTTGATATATATATTAGACTTCTATTTGTTTAAACTAAGGGTTGGCCAATTATGGCCCTGGATCTGATTGCCGGTTTTTTTCTATTATTTGAAGCCAAAGAATTCTTAATTGAAACATGACTGAAGGATCACCTCTTCTGGGATCTTCTTCTGGGATCTCCTCCATGCTATTAATGCATTGTATGTCTTTATAAATTATTTTATTGTTCTTATCCCATGGAGCTGGAATAGCTGCCTAATTCCCTCTCCTCTAAGCTTTGGAACTGTGACAGGGAGAGCCTGTGTGTTATTCATCCTACATATTTAACATCATTCCAGCCCCATGCTCCATTCTCAGAAAATGATTGTTGAATGAAGGAAAGACACAGTGTCCCCTCTGTGGTGTACACTGAGGGCTGCCTCCCCAACAGCCAAGTCATCTCGTGGCTGCGGTGTTCTTTCCAACATGCTCGATGCCTAGTTTGGTCACTCTCCCTCCTCCTTCATTCCCCAAAGCACCATGACCATCAGGCTGTAGGGTAGAGCCACTCACAGTGAGAGTTTGAGGGTAAGGGATGAAGACTTTTAGCACAGCTCAGAACAGGAACAAACTTCAAATGAAGTTCCATATCAGACATCATTGTTTGAAGCTCTTCAGTGACTGTGCCATTGGGGAACCTCACACTGGTTGTCTTTCCTTTCTCGCTGTCTTTCTCTTGCCCTGGAGACCTCCTCTTTTTCTCTCCCCTTTCCCCCATTCTAGAGCTTGCTACCTAAATATATTAACCAACTTAACATTCAAGAGCTTTCCAAGTGGCCTGGATTTACTTTGGGTTATCAGTGGTATCTAGCTAAACAAAAATGCCCTCTATCTCTGATGGCATTCAGCAGAAGTTCTGAAATTCATTTTTCTTCTACTTCCTTCAATTTCTTGGGCAGGGTTTCCTGCACTCTATAATCTGTGCACTAGGGGGTGGAAAGTAGGTGGAGTGGTTCTTATTCTTGTGACAGTGGGGTAAAAAATGAGATGATTTATTCTAGAAAGGAGAAAGCTAAGAAACAATTTAATAGGCTTCAAGTAAAAATTTTATTAGTATCTTGAGAGAGGAGAGTGGTAGCTCTGATCATCTCAGATTTATGAACAACACTGAAATGCATATGTTTGCACACTTGATTTAGCTAATTTTATAATGAGTTGGCATTCACCTGCTTTTTGAGAGTATACTAGCTGAGTCAGAAAAGGAGATGATGCTACGGTAATGTGTAGGATGGAGGGGGAAATTTACCTAGGATTTTTTTTTAATGCCGCAAAGTGGATAATTAAGAGTTAACTCTCCACAGAAAGAGATTATATAACCATTCTTCAACCCCAGGAAAGAGAGAAGTGGGGTGGGAGAGGGGGAGAGGAGCGGAGGGAAAACACAGAGGGCAGGAGCTAGCTGTTCTATCTCTTTATGCTTGTGGAGCTAGAATTTCCGGCTATCTCTGCTGAGGGTCTCTCCTGGCCCCTTAAACAAGAGTTGCAAAGTCTTTCCATGCCAGCTTGTGATGGCTTAGCTCCCTGCTAAAACTATGTATCCAGAAAGTGGTAGCACAGTCTAGATATATATAGCTTACTTCAGCCAAGGCCAGTGATCCTTGGAAAAGCTTCCACTGTGCTTCTGAGGACTACTCAGAGACCAAGTTATCTTGTGCTCAGCTTTCCCCTTACTCGCTCCTCAGTGTTGTTTTCCAGAGGATGGCACAGAATGACTGCACAACCAGAGGAGGAGGAAAAGGAAGACGCTCCACTGCCCCACAAGAGGAATAGCAGTGACAAAAATCTTGGGTTGCAGGGATACTCATTACAGCATACTCACTACCTCCACCCCATGTGTCTGCCTGGTTTATGAGTGATCCAGGCTCCACCCAAAGTTCAGCTTAGCATGGCCCTGAACTTGACTCCATCCAAGACAGTAGGTTTTCTAAATTCCAAAGAATTAAAGAGACGAAATGAAGGTTTCTTTGAGGGAAGGGAGGCAAGGGGATTAGGTAGGTGGGTGCAGAGGAGGGAGTGTGGGAACCGCATGGTGCACTGTGATAAAGGCTATCATCAAGGTCCTAGCTTTGGTTAAAGGTGGTGGGCTCCTAGGTGCTTATGATATTATTAAAAATAATTATTTAACCAACTAAGCAAAAGCAGGTTATGCATGACCTCCAAGGATGACAGTGTCATGAATCAAGGATTATGATCAATCTGATGCTGAGTTCCCGAGAATGAAAGGGGAAAAAGATAGATACCGGTTCTCTCTCATGGCACTGTTCCTGGCCCATAGTTTAAAACTTCAAATTATTATTTAAAAACAAACAAACAAAAACTTCAAATTATTGAAAGAGATTTAGGAGGGACAGGGGCACTGTTGATTGTGGTAGGTGATCTCATAATGAGTTCTATGGATATGCATACAACACAGTCCCACTCAATCCTGGCAGAGTCCATGGATTTGGTATGAGAGCCATTTCACTGATGAGAGAACTGGAGCTCAGGGAGATTACACGGTGTGCTTGAGGTTGCACCAGTTAGGAAATGGCGTCCTCGGGTTTGGAACCTGGGTCTGAGTCCCAGACCCTGAACTTTCCCTCTGCTGTACCACACAGCAGTCCGGGGGGCTGTGGAGAGCGAGGCTGAGTACCCGCTCTCCAGTGGGTCCCAGCCTGGTGCCAGGTGAGTGGACGGTTTTTGTACCTTGATAATGATCTTTTAATAGGGTGAAGCACAGTAACGATAATCCCACTCCATGCCGTGGACTGGCTCAACATACCCAGTGTCCCAGAAATCGTCTTTTTGAGTACTTAAACTGCTTTTCCTGGGAACCACATTTTATGTTTCTAATACTTAATAACATTAAAATCATGCTACATTATCATCTGTTAACCAAAATGTCAAAAAACAACAGCAATAGAAAAGCCCTAGCAAAGCCTCAGAGTAGGCAGAAGTCACTCTTAGGACTTGCAAGGAGAAAATATGGTGACAAACAAGGCTGGGTACACAACACAAGTCGTGGGGCTTTCTAGGCACAGGACTCACAACAATGTCTTAAAATAGCCAGTCTTGAGTCCTTAGTGAGTTCTGAAATCAATCTAGTAGGTCTCAGTCAGTATTTTTTTTTTTAAAGAAAAAGAATAGAATAGAAAATAGAATTAATCTGTATAGTAAGGGTAAGTATTGTTTTATAAGGGTTTTGTTTCGGTCATATAGGTGTGTGCGTGCTTTTGCATGTGTGCACACATGTGCATGTATATGCATTGGGTGGTGGGCTTCTTACTGGGGGTGGAGGTCATAGAAGGCCCTTCTGTGTGAGCCCCTCAGAGCATTAATGAACGCCTCTGAGGGGTTAACGGGAAGGGAGCTGAGAATACACCCTGATCTTGTGGGCTCACAGGAAACATGAACAGGCTCGTACGCAGGATGTATATCCATGACCTGTGTTTTGCAGGGTTAGAATTAGATATTGAGGCGAGTCATGAATGCAGGCCGCTGTAAAGCAGATGGCACCTGGGAGAATTTAGAACACACATAGTCAGCGAGAGAGTTGGGCTGGACATAGCCATTTGGACCAAGTAATTGCATGAGTTATGAGAGGCTAGAGAATTGCAGGTCCTTAGAAATATTGTGGCTTCACTGCTACCTTACTGCCTACAGATAACGTTGGGAAAGAACGTCTCCTATTATGAGAAGGAATGCCTCCTACTTATTATGGACAGTAGTTATTTACTACTCCTTTTAAGTGTAGAGTGTATACTGGTTTCAGGATGCCTGAAGATACCAAAATCCATGGAGGCTCAAGTCCCTTATATAAAATGGTGTAGTATTTGCATATAACTTACACACATCTTCCCATATACTTTATTTTAAATTTTTTTATTTATTTATTTTTGGCTGTGTTGGGTCTTCACTGCTGCTCACGGGCTTTCTCTAGTTGCAGTGAGCGGGGGCTACTCTTTGTTGAGGTGTGAGGGCTTCTCACTGCGGTGGCTTCTCTTGCGGCATGTGGGATCTTCCCAGACCAGGGCTAGAACTCATGTCCCCGGCATTGGCAGGCGGATTCTTAAGCACTGCGCCACCGGGGAAGCCCTTCCCATACATTTTAAATCATCTCTAAATTACTTATAATACCTCATCCAATGTAAGTGCTGTGTGAATAGTTTTAAGTACAATGTAAATGCTAGCTAAATAGTTGCCGTCATGTGGCAAATTCAAGTTTTGCTCTTCAAAATTTTCTGGAATTTTTTTTTTTTAGTATTTTTGGTCTGAGCTTGGTTGAATCCATTGATGTGGAACCCGCAGATATGGAGGGCTGATTGTAATTCAAGACATGTATAGTTATCTCTAAAATGCAAACAATAACAGCAATAACTCCCATATTTATTGTCTACCTGGTGTCAGACACCCTCTTAGGTGCTCTGTCTGCATTATCTTTCCTCCTCTCAGAGTCTGTACAAGGTTATTCTTGTAGAAGTTTTACATATAAAGGGGCAGCAGCTATTGGTACTTCCAAGGGTTAACAGGAAGCTGGTTGCCATGCACAAGCTCACAGGATGCCATTAATTTGGTGGCAGGTACCCATTCCTTGGCTCTGCGGGCTCAGATGCCCACTTTTGTCAGCAACCTGTGAGTCGGTCTCTCAGACACAGGTCATGCCGTCTAAAGCTCCCAGAGGCGTGGACAGCCAGAATGTCTGTTGATTAACTTATGATGAGAATAACTGTGCCACAGCCTGGACCACCAAAGCAAGCATAAGCATAAACGTGGGAACTCAAAACCCAATTGAAGCTTGCTTGGTGAACCTGGAATTAGAAAAGGGCACAGGGACTGTATAGCACAGGGAACTCTGCTCAATATCATGTAACTACCTAAATGGGAAAAGAATTTGAAAAAGAATAGATACATGTGTATGTATAACTGAATCACTTTGCTGTACACCTGAAACTAACACAACATTGTTAATCAACTATACTCTGATATAAAACAAAAAGTTTAAGAAGTAAAGATAAAAATAAACAAAACCAAACAAAATGAATAGCAAAAAAAAAAAAAAAAGAAAGAAAGAAAAAGAAAAGAAACAGAAAAGGAGTGGGAGGTGGTGACTACCAAGGATTGAATGTTATCAGGTCAGAATGGCCTGAAGCATCTCTTGGAGCTGAGGGTTGCCAATCCTCACCCTGCACTCATGTAGGGGTCTCAGTGAGAGGAAGAGGCCCAGGGAATGTCTAAGAATCAAAGCAGTGCCTGTCTCTTGAAGCCCCCAGGCTCCAACTCACCCAAACTGGCAGGGCCAAACTGACTTACCCCTCCATCCCCTGCCCTGCGCCCCCGGAGGCATCCCAAGAAGCCAGGGCAAGAAAAGGCAGAAGGCAGCCTAGTGAAGACGTGAGGCTCACGGGCCGAGGCTCACGAGCCCCAGGGCTGGGCAGGCTGATCAAAGAGAGCAAAAGAGTCAGAGGTGCAGGAGCTGTGCCCTGACTCTGTGACCCCACCCCCTGGCACAAGAGGCCAGGAGTTGATAGGCTGTCCTGAGTCTGGGTAACTCCTCCTCCTTTGGGGAGAAAAGAATAAAAGGGTGGAGAGAGCGAGCGCAGCTGTTCTCCGCAATAGTCTGCGAGTTGGATGGGTGATCATCTATGAGCATCAGATGGCAATACAGGAAGGGCAATAACATTCATAGCCCCAAATGGGCAAGCCCAAGGCCTGGACTGCCTCTTTCCCCCGAGTTATTCTTAGATGGTTGCTGTGAGCTTGGGATCCCATGAAGGCAGGGCAAGTCAGATTTGTTAACTGTCCTGAGTGCAGTGCTTAGCAAACTCTCAGAAGGCAAACAGAGCGCATGAATTTGCCTCTCTGCTCTCTCCTTTTCCTTCTCCCATAGTATCCAACACGACTTCAAATTGACCGCTATTCCGTTAGCTGTGTTAATATCTTCCATTAAGTCATTATGGTCAATGTGATGGCTTTGCACATCTCTGCTCCATACAATATATACTGATGTTTAAAAAACTGAAGTATAGTTGATTTACAATGTTGTGTTAATTACTGCTGTACAGCAAAGTGATTCAGTTATACACACATATATACCGTCTTTTAAAAATTCTTTTCCATTATGGTTTATCCCAGGATATTGAATATAGTTACCTGTGCTCTACAGCAGTTGATTTTGTTGTTTACCTCTTGGAAAACAATCTCATTTTCCTTCATTCCTGATACCAATTTCTTTAGGGAGACATTTCCCTGCAGCTGACAAGTGCTTACCATCTCTTGCCCATTCTATAGTCACCTAAGGGCAGAGGCAAAGTTATGATCCAAGGACACAGGCAAGAAAAAAATTACTGGATGTACTGTTTCAGCCACCCCTGTTAGATATTTGTGTTTCAAGAGAACGCATCAGAGAAACCCAAGTCTTCACAAAACTGCATTTTCTCGGCCGCCTGCAGTAGTCAACTTGCCCAAGAGAGTAAACTGTTTCCAATTTACACTTGGTAAAGGGCACCTTCTGGAAAATTTCCTTTGAGGCCCAGAATGTAATCTTACCTAGAGGTTAATACTTTTATTGCGGCCACTCCTTAGCCTGAGTAAGGGAGCAACGCTTCCTCCGCCACCCCTTTCGTAATGTCGGTGAAAAGAGACTCTGGTGGGGTTGTTGCAGACGCAGCCCGGCGGATCCGGTGCAGTTACATCGGCTGCCTGAAAGCAAAGATGCCAGTTCCAGCTACTTCAGCCCCAAACCACCAGATCCGGTCACCAAGGAGATGAGCGGGGCGAAGGCGGATGTCTCTTTGCCTTTTTCTTCCACTTCCTGTTCTTCCACTGCTTCCATTGCCTTCACACAAAGTTAGGTGGGCTGCCGGCTTCCTTTTCTCTTCTCTTTTCAAGGTCTCAAATGACAGGATAACTTTCAAAGCCTTTGTTTCTCTCCTCATTCCATCCACGTCCCGTCCCCTCAGCTACTCAAATGCACAAAGTTCACCATCCAGCTAAGGAGACAGCGCACTTTTCAGGGTCAAGAATGTAGACCCGGAAGCCAGACTTCCTGAAGCTGAATCCTAGCTACCTCGGAGAGTTATTTAATCTCTTGGTGCCTCAGTTTTCACATCTGTAAAGTGGCCTCATAGGGTTATTATGTGAATCAAATGAGTTAGTATGTGAAAAGTGTTTAGAAATGTTGCTTAACACATACAAGAATGTTTGCTGGGGGAAAAAATAAAATCTGGGGGGAAGAATGAATAGGAAAATGAAAATGGGTCTTAGAACACGAACCATATTCCACACCTAGAACATGAACCATATTTCACACCTTGTTCCTTTGATTGAGGACAGGGGATACCCTTATACCTAACTCTGTATCTGTTCTTTTTATGAAAGCTGAATTTAGTCCAAAAGTATTTGCTCATTTTCTTTTTTTAATTTGTTCATATTTGCTACCATTTTCTTTTGCCAGAATGACAAATCTGGCAAAATGACATATCTCTTTTGTGAAGAGATATCTCTGGCCAGTTTTTTAATGGTGTTAATATTAATGACTATTTTTCATGTCCATGTGATATGTAACCTAAATGACTACATTATATAATTCATGTCCCAGGTATGGGGAGAAAAATGCCAGGATATTATGGGGAAGAAGTAAACATCACCAACCCACCAGTAACATCCCCCTCCTCCCATATTCACTCCTTAATTACAGAACTGTATTTATGTACATATTTAGATGTTTACATGTCTTGTCTCCCCTAGATCACAAGCTGGTGTCTGTTCCATATTATGTAGTCTCAGTGCTCAAAACAGTGCTATACTTACCTGTGGGTGTATAAGTACAATTTGCTGACAAACTGAGGTTGTTGGTACAGATCAATACAAATATACCATACATCAAGCAAGTTTTATAAATATAGAGTCCATCAAATTTATGAGTTTTAAATGACAAAAATGAAAGGAAAGAATTAAAATGAGAGTGGTTTGCATTTTTCTATTTTCACATTTTCTCCAGAAAAATCTGAGAGGCAATCTTAAACATACTTTTTTTTTTTTTTGCGGTACGCGGGCCATTCACTGTTCTGGCCTCTCGTGTTGCGGAGCACGGGCTCCGGACACACAGGCTCAGCGGCCATGGCTCACAGGCCCAGCCGCTCCGCAGCACGTGGGATCCTCCCGGACTGGGGCACGAACCCACGTCCCCTGCATCGGCAAGAAGACTCTCAACCACTGCGCCACCAGGGAAGCCCTTAAACATACTTTTGTTCTCATATGCATACAGAAGGGATATATATATATATATACATATATATATATATATTCATGGTGTATATATGTGAGTCATATATACATGTGTGAGAGAGATACATGTATATGTATACTTACACACACATACACACACACACACATAGTTATACACACACACCTACCTAATGTGTGAATTAAGTGATTGAGTCGGTTCACCCGCAAGGAGAAAATCATGATAGCCAAAATTACCTTAGAAAATTGCATATATATATCACTTGGGGCTCCATCCTTGGAAGATTAAGAAAAAGAAGGGTTAGCTTCATTTGTTTCTATTTATGTGTTCTTTGTGACCTTGCTATCTTTGGAGCCCCGGAGTCTAGAGTCTCATGTGAAAGTGGGGTCCATGTAATGGGATCCAAAAAATAATTTTTCTTTTTTTTGTGCACTGAGATTTATGAGCAGTCAATGCTTTTATTATTTATTTATGTATTTTTTTGAAAAGTAAATGCTTTTAAATGCAACTTTATAGTATAGGTGTGTGTATGTGTGTGTATACATACATATACATATATGTGTATACATATATACACATATATGTGTATGTGCACATATATATATATACATATATAAGTGTGTGGTATATTATATTTTTCAGGCGGACTCTCAACCACTGCGCCACCAGGGAAGCCCTTAAACTTTCATTTTTGTTACTTCATTTCATTCTTACAATAAACCTGTAAAACGAAGTTTCCATTTACGGATCAGGAAGCTAGGAACGCTGAAGGGATTTGCTCACAGCTGGTAGGTAGTGGAGCCCTAGGTTGGAACAGGAGAAAGCTTACATGTTGATGCTTCTCCACTAACAGTACCTCCCGAAAGCTCATGAAATCAGGATAATGAAGGAGCTTTTGAAACTATGGATCTATAACATCTTTTTATAGCATCATATGGTCACAAGACTGGAAAGCCCTTAATTAAATCCTCCTGTTTACAGAGGGGAAAACTGAAGCTCAAATATGCCAAGAGACTTAGCCCAGGTCATCCCTTGTTGATGGAAGGACTAAGAGAGCAAGTCTGCCTTTCTACTCCCAGCCTTTTCTCCACCCCACCTCCTTTGCCTCAACCAAGGGGCTAGATCTCAGAATGCAACGAGTCAAAGCCTTCCATCATCAATAGTAAGACTGTAATGCTAAGAAGGAGTATTAACAACTCCTTGGAAAATGACAAAGAGCATGCATAGCTAATTTATGAAGGAAGGTACATATATATATTTTAAAAGCTTGACTTACCTTGTAAACTAAGAAATGTAAATTAAAAGAAAAACCATTTTGACCCAGTTGGCGAAGACTTTTTTAAATGCTAATACTCATTGTTTTGAGGGATGGGATCTCACTGTGACAGACATTCTCTTAGCGGGTGGATGTAAACCATTTCAGTCTTTCAAGAAAGCAACTGAGTGCTGTGTATCTAGAACCTTAAACATGTTCGAGGCTTTGGATCTAGCAATCCAAATCCTAGGAAAATTTTCCAAAGATAATCAGATACGTGGCCAAAGGATATTACTCACAACATTATTTATAATAATGAAAAATTGATAATTGTGTATACTCCCAAGTAGAATGGTTTAATAAACTAGTGTAAATTCGTGTGATGTGATATTATGCAGCTGTTAAAATCATTGTTTTGAATATTATTTGATAATTTGGAAGATGTTTATGCTATGTTAAGTGAAAAAGAGAATCCAAAACTGTATATAATCTGATTCCTATTTTATTATCAAAAGTGTATTGAGAAAAGGGCTGGAAGGAAAGCAATTGGAAGTTAACATTTCTGGATGGTGAGCCTTGAAGTGTGCTCTGCACATAGTAAGGAGTGCAATTTTGTATATGTGTTACTCGAATGAGCAAATGAATGAATTGTGGGATTATGGATAATTTAAATTTTATTCTCCATAGTTTTTGGAGTTTCCTGATTTTATAAAATGAGAATGCATTCTTTTTATTATTATGAAAATGTATCATTATAGAAAACTTACAGCGTGTTGACACTGAACAAGACAGGAAAAACTAGTTTTTTTCTTCAGGATCCTTCATTTTCATTGTTTTCCAAAAATTCGGAATATGAGGACTCAACATTGGCTCGGTGCCCTTTTCATGGAGAGGCTGGATGGATCCCTTTAAAAATTAGTTTGCTCTCCATTTTTACCTAGTGATCCCGGTTGATATAATTTCTTCTTTCAAGACTGTCTGAAGACAAATATCATATGGTATCACATATGTGGAAACTACAAAATAATACAAATGAATCCATATGCAAAACAGAGACAGAGTCACAGACAGAGAAAACAAACTTATGGTTACCAAAGGGTCAAGGGAGGGGGAAGGATAAATTAAGAGTATGAGATTAATGAATGTAAGCTACTAGACATAAAATAGATAAGCAACAAGGATTTACTGTATAGCACAGGCAACCACATTCAATGTCTTATAATAACCTACAATGGAAAAATAATCTGAAAAAATATAACTGAATCACTTTGCTGTACACCTGAAGCTAACACAATACTGTAAATCAACTGTACTTCAATTTAAAAAAGACCATCTGCTGGAGAGCATCCTTGTATTAGTCAGGGTTCCCCAGAGAAATAGAACCAATAGGAGATGATATAGGTACAGGTATAGATGATACAGATAAGAGATTTTTTATTTTTAATTTTTTACACAATTTTTAAAGGTTACTTTCCACTTACAGTTATTGCAAAATATTGGCTCTATTCCCTGTGCTGTACGATACATCCCTTAGCCCATCTTACACCCAGCAGCTTGCACCTCCCTCTCCCCCTCCCCTTGTTCTCTGGAGATACAGAGATTTATAATGAGGGATGGGCTCACATGATTGCGGAGGCTGAGAAGTCCCACTATCTGCTGTCTGCAAGCTGGAGGCTTAGGGAAACCAGGGGTGTAGTTCCAGTGCAAGCCCTGTGACCCAAGAACAAGAGCAGGGCGCCAGGGTGGACGTGGAGGTGATGGCATAAGTCCCAGGCTGAGTCTGAAGATCTGACAATTAGGGGCACTGATGTCCGAGGGCAGGAGATGGATATCCCAGCTCAAGCCAAGAGAGCAAATTTGCCCTTCTTCTGCCTTCTGTTCTATTCAGGCCCTCATCAGATCAGGTGAGGCCCACACACACTGGTGAGGGCGATTTTCTTTCCTCAAGTCTCCTGACTCAAATGCTGATCTCTTCTGGAAACACGCTCACGACACACTCAGAAATGATGTCTTAACAGCTATCTGGGCATCCCTTAGCCTGGTCCTGTTGACCTATAAAATGAACCATCCCAGCCCTCAGAATTAAAATCATTATAAAAGGCTCTTTCCAATTTTGCAGAGATTTTTGTTTTGAGGCGTAACTTTTAGACATACCCAAGGCTTGTATCATTTCCACACGAACAGAGACATGTATATTCCAGAGCGCAGAAGATAGTTGGGGCTATGACTGTGCTATGGGGTCTCTGTATATACCAACTGTCTTGCATGGAAATAGGACTTTTGATCTCAGGCTCATTAGCATCGTACATTAACCAAGTGATTTTCCATGTGCTAGCAGTCACAGTGGGAACTCGGTGTAGGGCTATGGATGGCTCAGCTCAATCTACTTCTTGTTTTTGAAAAACAATTCTAATCTTGAAGCCTAGAGCTGGGAGCCAGTTGGGTTATATTCATACAAGGGCAGCCCAATGTCCTTCCATGTTATCATTTCTTTAGAGAGTAAAAAATAAGTCACTGTGTGTCATTACCAAGCATGGGCAAATTGGGGGCAGAAATCATAAAAGAACATAGCTCTTTAGTGAGACCCATCTCCTACTTATTTTTTATACTTTAGTAATTTTTCATAATCTTTCAGAATTTAGTAGGGCAGAAATGGTCCCCCAAATTACTCGCAGATTATCACTGACTTTCTTGCAAAGGCAAATGGAGAATTTTAAATTTTTACTAGATCTGGGGTTTCAAATTGGGAAATTACTGAGGAACGAAGGGGAACCTATGGACCTGTTCCAAGCAGAGAGATCATATTAAAATAATTCTGACATTAAAAAAAAGAGAGAATCGGTTACACGACTGAATCAGATACATGGCTGAAGTCAAATAAGACATTCTCATGTCAGCACATAAAGGAAGATTCCACTTAGTTCCCACTGTCAGGGAGTCAGTCCATTAGAACTTATTGAATATTTTATAAGTGATCGGGCTATTAAGATGATTTTGAACAGTGAGGTTATCTGCCACTGCAGGTTATTTAAAAATCTCTCTCTATAAATCAGCTAAATATGATATTGAGTTTGTTTTCTGTGACCATATATGTAGGAGTCAAGCTGAGAACAATATAGAACATTGCGCTTGACCCAGTCATTTAAAATGGAAACACGTGGGACTTCCCTGGCAGTTCAGTGGTTAAGACTCTGCACTTCCACTGCTGGGGCAAGGGTTCCATCCCTGGTTGGGGAACTAAGATCTTCCATGCCGCACGCCTGTGGCCAAAGAAAAAGGAAACACGTGAGAATGAGTTAGGCATCTCCAAGCCACAAACACTAGCTAAATATTTTGCTGCTTTATTTCTGATCAGAAACGAGCTGTCTTTCGCATAAATGGTTACCTGTACAATCAGAGGATGAAAAAGTTCCCTCTAATGGAAAGAGTACTCACTCTGGGCAAGTCTCAGCACTGAGTTGTTTACCTCAATGACTTGTCAAATAATGAAATTGTCCACTGTGATCATCTTTCCTAAAGGCCTTCTAGACACTTAATCATTTTCTTTTAACTTCCAAATCAATTTTTGATGAGCATCTCCTAGGTGCTAAGTGCTAGAGGAAATAAATAATTAAGCCATGACTCAAACCCTAATTCTGTCCACAGTGTGCTTTCTCTCAAGTCTATAGGAGGACCACACATCCACTCAAGTAATTATAATCCAAGAAGAAAGTGTTCAGTGTAATTAGTAGAAGACAAAACACAGTACCTTCGAGTTACAGCTGCGGGAGTTTGAAGGAAGGAGAGATCATATTTTAACCGGGTTAAAGCATTAAGTTATCCAGGAAGATTACCAAAGTGACGAGGATTAGATTATTTTATTGGTAAATTACTATAATCCTCTATCATCTTCAGCAATGATTTCTAAACATTTTTGATTGTACAGGCCACTAGTAAGTAACATTTTGAGTAGAAACTCTCAAGGATGTCTATTTATATTTTGTTCTAGACACATATTGCTGTATTTATATATGATGCACATCATAGCATACACAAAATAGATGTTTTCAAAGGATGATCTAAGTTGGAAATTAACAATATTTGAAAATATTGATTCATTTTTATTCGTGACATGAATTTTTTGCTTGAAAATGCTATGTTTAATCAGTGCAATGTGTTTGAATACGCTTCATTATTTTTGAAAATTGTGGTTTGACCTTTTTTGATACAGCAATTCAAAGGTCTTCTAAGTTCAGTTTGTTTTCTCATTGGTTTTAATGGCTGTCACAGTTGAGAAAGACATTTCACAGATGCAATAGAAGCTCGATAGATACACCTGAAGTGAAATTTAGGTGCGTGAGGGTAGATATCCTTCCATATTTCTGGTAGTCTTCTGGTTATTTTCGGTTTGGTGGGAACCACTTCTTGTTTGGTACCAGCAGATCGTCCTGATTTTTCCTGTGTCGTGTAGCTGAAGAAACCTTGTCTTAGGACCACAAATGTCAGCTCTGCCTTTATCTGGTTTGATTTTGCCTTAGTCACATCTTCAATCAGAAGAGTGTTTTTTCTTTCCCCTGTAATCTTTTAAAGTTTTTTGTATATTTTGTGAGGCTAGTTTACATAAAATTAGATACTACGATCTCTAAATCCACTTAACTGGTGTAAATAAATGTCCATGTGTTGCCAGACACTGGAAGCAGTGGGATGCCACAGTCAGTGAGCACAAGCAGTGAAGCCCCTACTCTTCCGTAGAAAGGTCCCCTCCTGGGAGTGAGGTCTGACCATCAGACATCTCTACCTCGTGTCATTGCCGCTGTCAGTCCATACATTGAAAATTCGGAAGGCATATTTCCCTTTTTGGTGGGGGCCATGTGGCATGGCACGGCACACGGGACCTTAGTTCCCCGACGAGGGATTGAACCCTTCCCCCCTGCAGTGGAAGCACAGAGTCCTAACCACTGGACGGCTAGGGAATTCCCTCCCTTGCTTTTTTGTTTGTTTTTGTTTTTTGCGGTACGCGGGCCTCTCACTGTTTTGGCCTCTCCCGTTGCGGAGCACAGGATCCGGACGCGCAGGCTCAGCGGCATGTGGGATCTTCCCGGACCGGGGCACGAACCCGTGTCCCCTGCATCGGCGGGCGGACTCTCAACCACTGCGCCACCAGGGCAGCCCTCCCTCCCTTGTTTTTAAGATACTCGATTGTGAAGTGTTCTAACATTTTCTTCTCACAATGCAATGACTGCTCTGAGAATCCTGTGAGGGGCACCCCACTTTGGAGAACTTCCAACTATTAGACAGACTCTCCGCTCCACAACAGAGGCAGGGGACAGGTGACCTAGACACCCAGGATGGAGCCCCAAAGTGGTGCTCTTTCCCTGGTCAATGAAATTCCAGGTGTTTACAAAGCCAGATAACCATTATGTTGCAACTATACCACTTGCTTTTGCTTTGGGGACCCTTTGGATGAAATAAGCCGATTGACTCTGTCCTAATCTCCAAGTCTCTTGAAGTCTTAAACGTGTGTGGGTAGATTCATTAGACTGATGGATTACAGCCCTGCTCCGCTCTCACATCAACCGTGCAACCCAGAACATGAGGTTCCTATTTGTTCATCATCGGCATTGGGAGCTTGATAAACAGTTTTAATACTAAATGCCAAATCTCTGCATTTGTAGATCTATCAGACAGTTGGTCTATGTTGTTCTTTTCTTACTTCTCAGACTCAGAATGAAACACTGCCCTCTCTAGGATGTCACTTACTCTGAGGATGCCCCCCGTGGCTCAGTCTCTGGGGGCCTGAGACCTGGGCCCTTCCTGCTTCTTCAAAGGCTGGAGAGCCTATGCCTTTTGCTATGTAATACTTGTCTCTGATCAGCCCCTGGTCTCTAGCTGTGTCCCCCCCAGCCCTCTTAACTCCATCAGGTAGTTTTGGTTTGGCCTGAGAATGTTTGTATGAAACCCAGTTCAAATTCAGTTAGATAAGTCGTTTGGTGTCTTCCAAATGGGCACGACACCTAGATCCATGGTTATTAGCTTTTTGGGGTCATCAACTCCTTTGAGGAGGTATGCAGCATTTAACCAGAAAAAATGCACAAACATTTTGCATAAAATGTTTGCATAAAAATTTCAAAGAGGGGTACTTTATATCCCTTTTGAAGTTCATCTTAAACTAGGACTGTTTTTAAAAGTAAATTTACTGAGGTACTTCCCTGGTGGTCCAGCGGTTAAGTCTTCGCCTTCCAATGCAGGGTTCGATCCCTGGTTGGGGAGCTAAGATCCCACACGCCTTGTGGCCAATAAACCAAAACATAAAACAGAAGCAATATTGTAACAAATTGAATAAAGTCTTTAAAAATGGTCCACATCAAAAAAAGCTTAAAAAAATAACTTTATTAAAAAAAAAGTAAATTTACTGAGTTGATGTCCTACAAACCAATTGAGTTGAACTAATGTTTTAGGCTTAAAATTTTTTATTGCCATTTTTTCCAATGGGTTAGCTTTAAACAGTTATAAAATGTTTATGGTATGTCTATTTATATTGCCTTGAATGGTTAAGTACTGTTCATTATGGCATAATGCTTCTCCTTAAAGACATAGTTACAAAGGTCCCTGCTTTATAATTTGGTTGTCACTGAAGTCTGTACACAGGCTGCTAATTGTTTACCCAGAATTGATCTCTTCTCTTTTTCTTCACTAAGAGAACCCTGTTTTTGATGGGGATGTCAATGTAACCAGCTGAAACCCTACATTTTCCAGCCTTCCTTATGGACAGAGGTGGCCACGTGGCTAGATTATTGCCAATGCCAATTTAAAGAATGTTCCTTAAAAGGGGCTGACTCAGCTGGAATGTGAGGCACTTTCACCTCCCCTTCCCACCTTATTCTTTCTTTTTCTTGCCAAGGATACAGTTTTCATGGCTGGAGCTCCTGTAGCCATTTTATAGCCATGAGGCAACTTTGGGAGTGAAAGCCATGCTCTCTGCAAATGGCAGAACAAGAGACTGAGAAGGAGACAGAGAAACTTATAACCCTGAAGCCTCTAACTAGCCCTGGGCCTCCTTCCTTTGGACCTCTAGTCTTCAAGTTACATGAGGGAAAAAGGAACCCTGACCTTCATCAAATAAATAAATAAATAGGTACGTTTACACACATACAGACACACACACATCCATGCAACTTAACACATTCTTTGACTAATACAAGCCTCATACACATGCACACACTCTTTTTAAAGTCTATGAATGTTAAGTAGCAAATTCTTTTTCCTTAAAAAAACTGATAATTTCAGCAAATTCAGCAAAGTCTTCTGAAAATGAGTTATTTGTAATGACCTGTTTGTAAAGTATCATCAAAAGACATATATTAGTGGTTAGCATACAAATGATATTCTTGCAAAAATTCCCAGTTTTCAAGTATTCATGTCCTTTGATGTCTCCTCTCACTTCCTTCTCCTCCAAGACCTTCTTCCCCAGAATAACCACTTGCATCAGTTTCCTGCTGCTGCTCTAACAAATTACCACAAACATAGTGGCTTAAAAAAAAAAAAAACCCATGAATTTATCTTACAGCTCTGGAGGTCGGAAATCCAAACTGTGTCTTGCTGAGTGAAAATCAAGGTGCTGCAGGGGTTGAGTTCTACTCTGGAGGTTCCAGGGGAAAATGCATTTCCTTGCCTCTTGCAGCCTCTAGGACTGCCTGCATCCTTGGTTCCTGGCTTCCTCCCTTCTCCAAAGCCAGCAATGGCTGGTCCAGCCTTTCTCATACCTCATTACTCTGACACTGACTCTCCTGCCTCCCTCTGTCACTTATAAGGCATTTGTGATTGTACTGGGACCACCTGGATAATCCAGGATCATCCTCCCATTGCAGATCCTTAATTTAATCATATCTGCATAGTTCCTATTGTCATGGAAGGTAGTATATTCACAGGTTCTGGGGAATAAAATGTGGACACACTTGAGGGATCGTTACTCTGCTTACCACACCACTATTACAAGCTTGGTGCGTATGCATGAAGACTTTCTGGTAACGTGTTCAGTTATATTTGTATTTTAAATATTTTATCAAAATGACATTCCATGCTATTCTGAAACTTGCTTGTTTTCACTTAGCAACATGTAACGTACAACCTTCCACGTCGGGATAGATAGACCCAGTAAGGAAATGTTTTAAAGAAAAGCCTCCTTCTGGAATTTTGAGGGTTTTTTTTTTTTTCTGCTGAAAAAATGAAAAGAAGGAAAAAAGATTCTAAGCATCCCTCCTAAGGCTAACTGAAGTGAAAAATGTTAGTGAGAATTTCACAAGAAATATTCTCATCTATTTACATATTACAGGTGAATGTAATATTTCACAAAGCAATGCATATCCAATTGTGTTCAGTTCAGCTCTGTTGAAATGTTGCAAGCTGTCCACAGTGGGCATTTCTGGTTATTTAACTGCTTGGCACTCCTGCCTCTTGACAATAGCATCTGAATTCCCTTGGAAAACTACCACTTCCTAATGGATAAAGTTTGTTGGGATTAAAATAGGTGCCCACCTCTTAGCCAAGGGTGGCCATATGACCCAAGCTAGGCCAATCAAATATTCCCTCTGCAAAATCCAGAGTGTTATGGACTAAATGTTTGTGTGACCCCCACCCCCACTCCTACTAAATTCGTATGTTGGAGCCCTAACCCTTAATGTGATGTTATTTGAAGATGGGGCCTTTGAGAGGTAATTAGGATTAGATAAGGTCATGAGGACCAAGTTCTCATGATGGAATTAGCGGCTTTATAAAATGAGGAAGAGAGAGAGATTCCCCCCTGCCCTGTGCCCACATACCAAGGAAAGACCATGTGAGGACACAGAGAGAAGGTGGCCATCTGCAAACCGGGACGAGAGCCCTCATCAGGACTTAAAACACGCCGGCACCTTGACCTTGGACTTCCAGTCTCCAGAACTGTGAGAAATAAATTCCTTGTTTAAACTACCCAGTCTATTGTATTTTGTTATGGCGGCCCGAGCAGCCTACGACAATTAAGAGTGACAATTAAACTGAAAATGGCTGACTCTCATGCATCATCACAGCAACTCTAAAAAGATTAAAAGCAGGGGTAGTACTCAGTGAAACAGAAAACAAAACCCCTAAAAACAACATTGAAGCAGGTCTGCAGAATCGTATCCAAAACATGTTAAGAATTATCAGTCCTGTAATGTTAGATAAGAGCTATTTGGTGAGCTCTCTTGCATTTATCCTTGGGGTTAAAAGGTCAGGATAGTCCTAGGAATGGCTTGGGTACTCCTGAGAACACTGAGCTTTCGTAATGTGACAATTTAAGGAGATGTGTTCGCTATTGCCCTGAGAGGTGGTGTCCACCTACCTCTGTAATCTTCAGCCAGGCCAGCAGAGTTGAACAGCTTCAGTCAATGTCTAAGCTGGGGGTGGGGAGAGCAACAGGTAAGAAAAATCCCAGTAAGGAAGCATCCAGGCCTGAGAAATCACTGACTGAGAAATCAAAACGGAGAAGTAATAGAACGCTTTGCCTAATTAGGCAGTGATTTTATAACTATTTGGTCAAATAAACAAAAGTAAATGCCAGACATTCATCAGAGCTCTTGGTTGTAAATACCAGAAACTCACTTGATTTACCTTGAGCACAAAAGAGGAATAATGGGAAAGATATTAGGGGAGCTCCCAGAATAGAGGGAAAAGGGGGACAGCCAAGCCCCAGAAGGCAGTGGAGGCCAGAAGAGGGCAGTGGGGACCTCGAACATTGGAACCAAGGACTTGAACCTTTGTATCACCTGTCTCTGCAACTTGACTTCATTCTTACCGACCAGCTTTCTCCATGTGGTGGAGTTCCATGGCTCTTTCAGGCATTGTCACTAGAAGAGAAAGGGCTCTCCCTCCACTCCTATCTCTTCTCGGAAAACCCTGGAGAAGACCTCTAATTGGTTTCACTTCCATAGCATTTTGGAGCCACCATGAAAGACAGTGGATAATACATGAAGATTAACCACATTCCTGCCACTATGTCAGGAACAGAAAATCGGGGCTCTGCAATTAGAAGGTCCCACATGGTTGAAATAAAGAAACAATTCTTCCAAAACGTGGGGGAGCTGTCACCAGAAGAAGCAATAAGTAGTACTAGGTAGACAAAAACAATAGATGTTCAGGGAAGCCTGGATGGGGGCAATTTGCCAAAGACACAATTTGGGTATTCCATATGCCTATGCGAAGAATGAATCTGAATATCATTTGGTTTCAGAAACTAACATTCCATCGAAAGTGAAGACAAATAAAGTGGGATTTATTCAACAAATTATCTGTATAGTTTAAATTGAGCAGAGACTGTTTATTCCTGACGTCTGACCACTCTCTGGCTTTCTCAGGACAACACTGACATTTTTTGCTCTCTGTGAATGTGGAGGTCTTTCTCAATTTGGCTTAGCAATGTCACTTCTGGAGGGTTTCATACTATGTGCAGGAGATAAAGGAAGAACTACCGTACACTCGCCCCCAATACAGATTTCTTAGTAAGCTACGTTCTAGGGGAAATACTGCATGTGTTACCAAAGTTAAAATGTATGAGTCTGTAGAGCTTCCCTTTGAAAATGTGTAAAATGCAGAGATGTGTGTGTGTGTGTGTGTGTGTATGCATGTATATGAAAACTATTCTGTAAAGTGAAAGATAAACGGGCCCTGAGAAACCTAATAGCTCAAACAACTTTTAAAGTAAAAAAGAATACCTATTAAATTTGAATTGTGATGTTTATTTCTCCTGCAAAATATTGATTTCATTAATCATAGTAGTTGGCCAGTGATAGCAATTTCAAAATAATCCCTTGACAGTTGACAGCCCTGCCAACTCTTTGCATAGTTATTAAAATATTCTTCTTCTTATGGTATAAGTATGTATTACTGCATATTTTTTCAAAGTTCAATTTCCTCATTCTTTATAAACTAGTGAAAATAATGTACTTTAAAAACTGTTCTTGGGCTTCCCTGGTGGTGCAGTGATTAAGAGTCTGCCTGCCGATGCAGGGGACACGGGTTCGTGCCCCGGTCCAAGAGGATCTCACGTGCCGCAGAGCGGCTGGACCCGTGAGCCATGGCCGCTGAGCCTGCGCGTCCGGAGCCTGTGCTCCGCAACGGGAGAGGCCACAGCAGTGAAAGGCCCACGTACCGCAAAAACAAACAAACAAACAAACAAAAACAAAACTGTTCTTCACATTTTCACCATTACTACAATATGTATTACTTAGGCTTATCAATCAAAAACAAACAAACAAACAAACAAAAACAAAACTGTTCTTCACATTTTCACCATTACTACAATATGTATTACTTAGGCTTATCAACTAAAATGGTATTCTTTTTCTCAATAAAATTTTTTCATAGTAAATAACAAATAAGTACAGGTAGACAAACTTATAATGAAAGCTCACCACCTTTGTTTGGGCTTCCCAAAAAGTAGATCCTGTGAGAAGGACTGGACTGTGGGTTGTTTAGTTGGTGATCCCAGAAAGCTTGTGGGACGGAGTGGACAAACAAGAGAAGGAAAGGGGGACAGTCAAAAAGGTGCACTGATAAACAGACTACCACTTTGGACAACTGGGGTTCACCACCACTGGGGGCACTCTGAGGAATCAGGTAGAATATATCCCAGAACTAATCCACTGAAGGGTAGGGAAGTTGGAGCAGTAACCTTCTGGCGCTTGAACCTCATTGGTAAAGGGTTGCTCTTGGAGCCAAAAAAGGCTGAAAATAGCAGAATTTGTGAAACAAGCCACACTCTTCCCTGCTGTGGCTGGTCCCAAGGACATCATCTATATCCATCATCTCTCCCCTCTGCCACCTAGTCTAGATTTCCTTTACTCTTAGCCAACACTTGCACTAATCTGACTTGCTTGCTTGTAGGAGGACCAGACCTTCATCTCTGAGCAGTTGGCCCTGGTTATCTTGCCCGTGTGAAGCCCTGGTTGCTTGAATTGCCCTTTCCCCTTATCACCAAACGTAGAAGCACTAAGGAGTGTCCCAGCGAACCCTCCAAGTTCCAGACATCTTCCTTCCCATCCCCATAATGAAGCAGCGACTCCAACTCTACAAGATAATCAGAGTCAGAGATCCCCACCAGTATAGTAATTCCCATCTTTACCTGCTGATCTGTCAACATGAGGACCCCCCCAATCATCAGGGGACAGTTATTGTTTCAGATGCAGCGGAATCCTTACTATATCCCTAGAGGAAATACCCGCTACTCTACACACATATACTGAGAACAAGGCCTTTGATCTGGAAGAGCCTAAATGACAAGGATTAGAAACACAATTTTCACTAATGAGTCGCTGGGAGTGTGGTGAATGGGGCCAAATCTACTTGGATCCTTTAATTGCCATTTCTGTGTGTTCCAGATATTAGGATACAGCACATAAAGTGATTATAGATAGTGATCACTGGCTTAACATACATGTTCCATCCTTAAGGACAGTGATTTGCCCATGTAAGATGTCATCCCTAAGCTGATTCCTTAGCTGAGTCTTTTTTTTTTTTTTTCCGGCGGGCCTCTCACTGTTGTGGCCTCTCCAGTTGCGGAGCACAGGCTCCGGACGCGCAGGCTCAGCGGCCATGGCTCACGGGGCCAGCCGCTCCGCGGCATGTAGGATCTTCCCGGACCGGGGCACGAACCCGCGTCCCCTGCATCGGCAGGCGGACTCTCAACCACTGTGCCACCAGGGAAGCCCCTTAGCTGAGTCTTTAAGAGGCTATTTAAATACTCTCTCAGGCCCCCTCAAAATCAACAATCTTCTAATAAATGGGTCAGAGTAGTATTCTCAGGGTAGTATTATTATTTTGCCTAAAAAACCAAAGTAGCTCACCAAGTGCCGTGACTCTTTCCTAGTGGTGGTAAATGTGATACATCCTTTTAGATGCAATATTCTAGATCTTTAGGCCTCTAAAATATTTCCCGATGGGGCAGGCTTTAGAAACTTTGCAGGGTTTATTTCTCATCCTCAAGCATGAAGTATTTTACTACAGCAGTCAGCATACTTGCTCCTTCCTAAAAACCAAGTCCAATGATCATGCCGTCATTCACATAATGGCCCAGTATGACGTTCTATAGGACTTCAAGATGACCAAGGTCCTTGCTGATGATATTGTAACAGAACTTCTTATAAAGAAGTTTGCATTCACAAGAGAAAGATAGAAATGTACATTGACTATCAGCATGAAGTATTTTACCAGAACAACCAGTGCACTCGCTCTTCATGTGCCTTGGCTTTCTTACAACGTGGTGACCGCAGGGTAGTTGGTCTTCTCACATGGTAGCTCAGACCTACAAAGGCAATGACCCTATGGACAAGGCAGAAGTTGCATCACCCTTTATGACAGCCTTGGAAATCACCCAGCATTAGTTCTGCTTCACACTGTTGATCAAAGCAAGTGAAGTCTAGCTCAGATTCAAGGGGAGGGTAATTAGACTCCGTCTCGTGGTAGGGGAATGTCAAGTTTGCATTATAGAAGAGCCATTGGGTTGAGGGATATTGTGGCAGCCATCTTTAGAAAATAAAAACGATCACACATCTCACAAGAGGAACTCGGGCTATGCCGAGACCTGTCCCTAGTTTTTGGAGTAGAGGCGGTGAGAGGAGGCAGGGGCAGACCTCGAGGTAGACGAGCATAATCTATGAGGCATCTACTGCAGAGGAGGACTTTGTAGGGTCTCTGGGCAATGGCAAGCTGTTCTCTTCAACTATAAGAGGGTGAGGGACACTTTTGGGCTGGGTGGTTCAGGGAAGTCTAGAGGCGTCAACGTTCTCTAGTATATATCTATCCACATGCCCTCATCCCCGTTCTCAGGGCCCCTTTCCTCCCTACCAGGGCTTTGACTTTTATATAAGAGGCCCGACTGGCCTTTGCCTTCAGTCTACTTTGCAGTTCTGTTACCCTTGTTATCAGGCCTGACTTTTCACAAGTCTGCTTTCTGGCTGCAGGAAATGGGGATCTCCAAGGAGGCTTTGCAGCTTTCATTCTCATGTTGTGAATTGACAACTGGATGATGTAAATGCATCGTCCTCTTCCCTCAATGCTTCTGGCCAGTGAACAAAAGCCAGACACCTCTTCAATTCCTATGATCACCACATCCTCTGTATCTTTCAGGTACAGCACTATTGCATAAACCAAGCATCTCCTTTCACCTTTACCTCATTCCAGTAGACCACAGGTGAAACTTTGGTAATTGTGATTCTACAAAGTGCCAGGGTTTATCATCACCCAACTTACCGCCACCAATGGGGTCTTTGTTACCTCCATACCATCGAGAATATACTTTCTAGGGTCTCTTCCACTGCTAATTCCCTTAGTTTGAGTTCCTCCAAAATCAGACCTCAAGGCGAGGCTTTGGATACAAGGAATTTATTTTAGAAATGATCCCAGGAAGTACGAGTGAGGGAGTGTGGAATATGAGAGAGGAAAAGGAGAAAATCCAATTGATAAATAGGCTACTACTATGGGCAACTTGGGCTCAGTTCTACTGGGGACTTCTGAAAAACCATGAAGAGTGTCTCATAATAGTCTCACTAAGGTACGGGAAACTTGGCTGTTAATCCACTGATTCCTATTCTTCATTGGGTGAGAGGTGTCGGATTCCCAGAAATTCCAGGATACCTTATGTGAGGGCTGAGCAAGTTCTTGTGATACTGGAGAAAATCCTCAGTCATAGAGGCAGAATGATACAGGTGCTTGAGCTGAGAACCTTTCAGCACGGTTAGGCAATGTTCATGTTCAGCTACAGGTCAACTCAGAAGGAAGCCAAGGGGATATGGGGCAGGGCATAAAGACTGTCTGCTATGTGCACTATTCAGTAATCCAGATAAGAAACCGGGAGGAAGTCCCTGTTAAACATGGTGGATCGAACACGTGCATTTATCATACCTCCATCTGAAAGTCTCTCTAAAATGACTGACAAGGAATAAAAAAACAATTTTATAAAACCTGGAAGGGTAGGGACTTCCCTGGCGGTCCAGCGGTTAAGACTTCACCTTCCAATGCAGGGGGTGCGGGTTCGATTCCTGGTGAGGGAGCTGAGATCCCACATGCCTCGTAGCCAAAAAACCAAAACATAAAATAGAAACAATATTGTAACAAATTTAATAAAGACTTTAAAAATGGTCCACATCAAAAAAACTTAAAAAAAAAAAAAAAAACCTGGAAGGGTAAAGAGAGCAGAAGAGACAACCACAGATAAGACCTAGCAACAAAATTTTAGAAGACAGAAGGCTGGTGGATGAGTGGTAACAAAGTTAACAGAACAGCAAGAAAGTTTGCTTTGTGGTGGAAAATATCAAAAAGCAAATAGATCCTTATGATAAAACCCTAAAAAGGCTCAGAAACTGGTAGTAGTTTTTACCTCTATAAGAAGGGGTTCAGGGCAGGGCTGAAAAAAAGTAAGGAACTGTAGTTGGACCACAGAATCCCTCTCCTCTCCTGTGCGGGAAGGGACCAACACTGGCATCAGCCCAGCTGGCAACAGGAGGTTTAATTTCTGGGGAAATGAAACCAGAGAGTTTTCAAAATGAATGATACCAAGTTTGGTAGAGGACGGGAGTAAGACTGAAGATGACCCCAGAGATCTCCCTTCCCCTTCTGCCACGTGAGGACGCAGTGTGAAGACAGCAGTCTATGAATGAGGAGGTGGGTCCTCATCAGAAACGGAATCTGCCGGCAACTTGTTCTTGAACTTCCAGGACTCCAGAACTGTGAGAAATAACTTTTTGATGTTTAAGCCACCCATTCTATGGTATTTTGTTGTATGGGTGGCCAAAACGTTTCTTCAGGTTTTAAGTAAAAATAGAAGACACATTTTTCATTTTAACCAAGAACTTTACTGAACAATGTATTCACCATTTTGTTCCAGTACCTTCTGCCATTCTCCTACTGTATTTCCTCTCCTACCCTCCTAAATGACTGTTTGTATCTTCTATAATATCTCCTCTCTCTCTCCTCTCTCAATTTTAAAGATAATGACCTTACTTCCTAATTCCCTGAGAAAATGAAAGCAATCCGAAAGGTACCGCTGTTCATCCTCACCACCAACATTCACCGGCATCTGTTGGCATACTCTGCCTGCGTATAGACTGTCCGTGCTCTGAGCTAAAATAATCCCTCTGCTTGTGCTCTAGATTCCATCCACCTGCTTGCACGTTCCAGTAAGGTTCCCTTCTTTCTCCTGTGTCATTAGTTTTCCCCCTCTCTTGGATCATCCTCACCAGTCAACACATGTGCTATAATATCTTTCATTGAAAAATTAAACCCTCTTCCTTATAGCATGTCTCTGCTCCCCCTCAGGACAAAATTTAAAGAGCTGTCTATGTCTACTGCCTCTATTTCTGCTCTTCCACTTCCTCTTGAATCCACTCCAGTCATGTTTTAACTCTTGCAGCAGATCAAATCAAAGTCACTGATTACTTTGTTGCTAACTTCAAAGGTTAATTCTCAGTCTTTTCTTGCATAATCAACCAGCAGTGGATCACCCTCTTCTTCTTGAAACTGTCTCCCGGTTTTCTTTCTACTACCCCAGTCACTCATCCTTAGTCTCCTTGGTAGGTTCTTCCTCTGCTCCCTGATCTTTGCTAGACCGACATGCCCCAGATCTCAGTCCTCAGACCTCTTCTCTTTTCTGTATCCCCTTCACTCCTTTGCTGCTGTCATTATTTATATGCTGTTGACCTCAAAGCTTGTATACCTAGTCTAGTCCTCTTCCCTTAACTCCAGACTCCTGTATCTAGCTGCCCACTTGAGATCTCCACTCAGGAGTCTAGTACCTATCACCAACCAAGAAATCCAAAACCGAGCTCCTTCTCTTCCTACAGAATTCTCCATTTTGGTAACAGCAACTCCTTCCTTCCATTTGTTCGGGGAAAAACACTGGTGTCATATCTGACTCCACTCTTCCTTTATCCCACCTACAATCATCCCACCTAAAATCATTCGTGTTGGCTCCACACTCAAAACATAATCAAACACTGAACACTGTTCAACACTTTCAACACCACTAACTGGAACACCCCTGGCTGGGTACAAGTCTGTTATTGCTGGCTGGCTTCCTGCAATCACCCCCTAACTGGTCTCCCTGCCTCTGCCCTTAGCTCAGTCAGTCTCTTCTCAGCACAGCAGCCAGTATGATCCTTTAAACATATAATTCAGATCATGACATTTCTCTGCTCAAAACCCTTCATTGCCTCCCCAGCTTATTCAGGATAAAAGCCAAATCCTTATAAAAACCTCCAAAGCCTGATATGATCTGGCCACTGACTACCTCTTGCACTCCACATCTAACTTCTCTCCCCCTGCAACTTCTGTCCCAACCTCCATGGGCCCTTGCTGTTCCCACCTCTCGACCCCCGGGCTCTTTACACTGGATATTCATTATCTAGAAGGCTCTTCCCTCAGTGGCACTCTCCCTCACTTCCTTAAGATTTTTTTTCTTTTAAAATTAATTTATTTTATTTTTTATTTATTTTTGGCTGTGTTGGGTCTTCGTTGCTGTGCGCGGGCTTTCTCTAGTTGAGGCGAGTGGGGGTTACTCTTCGTTGCGGTGTGCGGGTTTCTCATTGCAGTGGCTTCTCTTGTTGCGGAGCACCAGCTCTAGGCACACGGGCTTCAGTAGTTGTGGCACGTGGGCCCAGTAGTTGTGGCTCACAGGCTTAGTTGCTCCGCGGCATGTGGGAACTTCCCGGACCAGGGCTCGAACCCATGTCCCCTGCATTGTCAGGTGGATTCTCAACCACTGCACCACCAGGGAAGCCCAAGATCTTTTTTTTTAACACTTCAAGCAAAAAGACGAAACAGCAATGCCTTTATGAGACTGAAGCACTACCCACTGCACTAACAAGGCACCTAGCAATGCCTTTAAAAACTTTGCTAGAAAAGATTCTCGATCTGTAATTCTCTACATATCTAGAACATTAATCAAGTTTGAGGGTAGACATGATATTTTAAGGCATGCAAGGTCTCAACAGATTTCCCTTCTGTTTCTTTTTCAGGAAGTTCCTGGAGGATGTGCTCCACCAACATGACATAATAACCCAAGAAAGAGGAAACAGGGCATCCAACACTGAAGAGAGGCAGCGGGAATTCCCAGGGTGATGGTGACCGGAAGTCCTGAGCACTGGCTGCGCAGCCAGCCTAGAAAGATGACACAGGGCTCTGGGAGGAAAGTACCAAGGGGGCAAAATGGAACTGCAATGTTGCCTGATGTATTTCATCATAATAAAGAGAGGGATGCAATTTTTGAGTTTGGAGGTGATACACACGAGGGTTACATAAAAAGCCAGAGGGATGGTCTTCTGCAGGAAACAGAACAATTGGGCAAGAATGATAAAACACATTCATAATATTCAACATGCCTCAAGTGGTAACAATTTTTTCATGATTTAATCAAAATTTTTATAATAACTCTATTGGGAGGATGTAAGAAGAGTGTGGAGAGGAGAGGGGATAGGGAGAGAGCTAGAACCTCCACTTTCAGCATAGGAGGCTAATACATCACATCTACAAGTGTAAAGTCGGGCTTCTAGTGGTTAAGAATCCGCCTGCCAATACAGTGGACATGGGTTCGAGCCCTGGACCGGGAAGATCTCACATGCTGCGGAGAAATTAAGCCCGTGCACCACAACTACTGCAGCCCACTCGCCAAGAACTCATGCTCCTCAACAAGAGAAGCCACTGTAATGAGAAGACCGCGCACTACAGTGAAGAGTAGTCCCCGCTCACCACAACTAGAGAAAGCCCACACGCAGCAACGAAGACCCAATGCAGCCAAAAATAAATAAATGAAATAAATAAATTTATATAAAAAAATAAAACTGTAAAAGTCAAGACACAACAATGGAGCCATGTTACTGAAGAATGTGTAGGTAAATACTGGAAATGATAGCCCAAAGATGTGAAAATGGTCCTCTCTAGTAGAAGAAATCAGGATAGAGGGGGGAGATTTTTTTTCCTTTCTTAAATTAAAAGCCTTGTGATAATTGACTTTTTAAATCTAAGATGTGATGGTAAATTTTATGTGTAAACTTGACTGGCCACAGGGTGCCCAGATTAAACATTATTTCTTGATGTGTCTGAAAGCCTGTTTCTGGATGAGATTAGCATTTGAATCAGTGGACTCAGTAAAGTAGATGGCCCTCTCCAATGTGGGTGGCATCATCCAGTCCTATGGGTCTGAATAGCCCATAGGGCAGAGGAAGGAGCAATTTGCTCCTGTTTCCTGCACGGTAGATTGTGGAACTTCTTAGCATCCATAATTGAGAGCCAATTCTCATAATCAATTTCCCAGAATAAATCTATCTATCTATCTATCTATCTATCTATCCTATTGGTTGTTTCTCTGGAGAAATCTAATACATAAGTATAATCATTTCTTTGAGAAAATTAAAATAAAATAAAAAGTGAAGCAAAAACTCCCCTCTCTTCAAATCATACAGAAAAGAGAGCCATGAATTATATAAACCACATTTAATATAACTGATATGTAAGTGGTGTAAATTTCTCATAGATGGAAAACAAAGGAAATTATCTCAATGTGCTATAACTCTGTGGGTATCTAATAACTTGGTCAGCTAACATTTCTCCTGTTTCTAGCAGATACATCCCCTTTGTTTTAGAAATTTCTTTTTTCTCCAACCCAAACACATGCTTTTGGATGTACCTATCAGAGTATCGCATATTATGTACATAGGATCAGGCATGTGACTCAGTCAGGACAATCTGAGTCCTGTCCTGGAAATCTCTGAACTGAATAGAGAAAGGGAGCACTGTAAAGGCAACCCCAGAGCTGCCAGCAGATATGTCTCCTCCCATGTGAAAAATCCTGTCTGGAACTTCTGGTTTACAGTGTTGCAGGTAAGGAGCTTGGAGGTTGCCACTCCATCTTAACAACAGCTAAAGAGGTGACTAGACTGAACACTCAACAACTCTCCATGCATCCATAAGAGAGGGGAGGACACAGGGCCCTCAAGACTGGAGAGACAGAGAGGCAAACACAGGTTATCAGGGCTTCCCAGACTCACTAGCAGAAACTACTGCAGGAATCAGGATGGATGGGACCATCTGAGCTAATTGATGAATGGCTGGAGGTTCAGGATGGACAGCTCTGAGAGTTAAAAATGACAGGGTAGGGCTTCCCTGGTGGTGCAGTGGTTAAGAATCTGCCTGCCAATGCAGGGGACACAGGTTCAAGCCCTGGTCTGGGAAGATCCCACATGCCACGGAGCAACTGAGCCCACAAGTCACAACTACTGAACCCACATGCCGCAACTACTGAAGCCCATGCGCTGGGAGCCCATGCTCCACAACAAGAGAAGCCACCGCAATGAGAAGCCTGTGCACTGCAATGAAGAGTAGCCCTCTCTCGCCGCAACTAGAGAAAGACTGCACGCAGCAACGAAGCCCCCAATGGAGGCAAAAATATAAATAAATAAATTAAAAAAAAAAAAAATGACAGGGTATCCAGACATAGGAACCCCACCACCCCATACTTTTGTGGCTTTACCTCCAGGAGCTCGACCAGCTTCTCACAGTAAATAGTTGAGAAAAATCCTCTCATGCTACCAGCATAGGGAAAGAAAAACAAAACCATTTGGAAAAATTCCAGATAACTCTGTCCTCCTTAACAAGGCCTTCCCTCAGGGGAACTAGTTAGCCGGAGCCTAACCTGCTAGGGAATTATCAGAGTTTAATTGATCTGGGAGAAGAGAAACTCGTAACTCCCACCCAATCTAGCAATTCTGTTCCATCTAAGGGAGATGGAAAAAAATAGAAAAACACTTGTGAAGTTCACAGCTCAGAAGCACAGGCTCATTAAAGACTGAGATCTAATCATAGAACTATAGAATACTTCCCCTCCCCCCCACACTTAATCACCACATTACTGAAGACCTATTTACAGCAGTTCCTCTTACCTAGTATCATGTCCAACTATCAAGAAAAAATAATAAAGCATACTATAAAGGAAAAAATAATAAGGCGTACTATAAAAACAACTTGGAAAGAAAGAGCAAACATCAGAACGGGACATGGAAGGGAGGTTGGCACTACCAGATCAGTAATTTAAAACAGCTATGATTAATAGGTAAGGGCTCTAATGGGTAAAGTAGACAGCATGCAAGAAGAGACGGACCCCGTAAGCAGAGAAATGGAAATCCCAAGCAAGAATAAAAAAGGATTGCTAAAAATGAAAAACACTATGACACGAATGAATGAAGAATGCCTTTAATGGGATTATTAGTAGACTGGACATGGTTAAGGAAAGAAGCCCTGAGCTTGAGGATATGTCAGTAGAAACCTCCAAAACTGAAAAGCAAAGAGAACAAAGACTAAAAGAAACAGAACAGAATATATATAAGGACTGTGGGAGCAACTACAAAAGATGTAGCGTACACATAATGGGAATACCAGAGGAGAAGAAAGAAAGGAACAGAAGAAATATTTGAAAAAAAAAATCACTGAGAATTTCCCCCAAATTTATGTCACACACCAAACCACAGATCCAAGAAATTCAGAGAACACCAATCAGGATAAATGGCCAAAAAAAAAAGAAAGAAAGAAAGAAAGAAAAAGATCCCCCAAAGCAAACAAACAAACAAAAACTACATTTAGGCATATCATTTTCAAGCTACAGAAAATCAAAGACATGGAAACATTCCTGAAATAAGCCAGAGGGGGGAAAATCTTATCTATAGTGGAATAAAGATAAGAATTATATCTAACTTCTCCTAGAAACCAGGTAAGCAAGAAGAGAGTGGAGTGAAATATTTAGTGTTGAGAGAAAAAGACCCTACCAACACAGAATTCCCTACCCTATGAACTTTTGTTCAGAAGTGAAGGACTGATAAAGACTTTCTCAAACAAACACAAACTGAGGGAATTTGTTGCCACTAGACCTGCCTTGCAAGAGATGTTAAAAGAAGTTCTTTAGAGAGAAGGAAAACAATGTAAGCCAGAAATTCAGATCTATATAAAGAAAGGAAGAGCATCAGAGAATAAATAAGTGAAAGTAAAATGAAAACTTTTATAACATATATATGCTTATGTACAAGTGAAATAAATGACAGCAATGAAATAATGGGCAAAAAGGAAGAATTAGAAATAGTTTGTTATTATAAGGTACTTGCACTACCCATGAAGCAGTATAGGGTTATTTGAAAGTTAACCAAAGGCATGATCCATGAAAGAAATAATTTAAAAATTTAAAACTTCCGCTCTGCAAAACACAATGTCAAGTAAATGAGAAGACAAGCCACAGACTGGGAGAAAATATTTGCAAGAGACACATCTGATAAAAGTCTGTTACCTCAAATACACAAAGAACCCTTAGAACTCAATACTAGGAAGACAAACAACATGATTAAACAACGGGAAAAAGATCTGAACAGACACTTCACCGAAAAAGATATACAGATGGCGTAAGCATATGAAAAGATGCTCCGCACCATATGTCACCAGGGAAATGCAAATTTAAATAACAATAATATACAACTACACATTTATTAGAAAGGCCAAAATTCAGATAACTGACAACACCAAATGCTGGTGGGGACGTGGAGCAACAGGAACTCTCATTCATTGTTGGGAATGAAAATGGTGCAGCCACTTTGGAAGACAGTTTGACCGTTTCTTACAAAATTAAACATATTCTTACCATATGATCTAGCAATCGTGTTTCTTTGTACTTGCCCAAAGGAGCTGGAAACTTAGGTCCACAGAAAAACCCTGCACATGGATGTTAATAGCAGCTATTCATAATTGCTAAAACTTGGAAGCAACCAAGACATTTTTCGGTAGGTAAATGGATAAATAAAATGTGGTACATCCGAACAATGGAATGTTATTCAGTGCTAAAAAGAACAGAGCCGTCAGGCTATGAAAAAGTATGGAGAAAACTTAAATTCATCTTGCTAAATGAAAAGGCTACATACTGCATGATTCCAACTATCTGACCTTATGGAAAAGGCAAAATTACACAGGTGGCCAAAAGATCAGTGGTTGCCAGGAATTGGGGGATGGAAGAGGAATAAATTGGAAGAACACAGATTTTTAGGGCAGCAAAAATACTCTGTATGATACTATAATGATGGATACGTGTCATTATACATGTGTCCAAAGCCATAGAATGTACAATACCAAGAGTGAACCCTAATGTAAACTATGGACTTTGGGTGATTATGACGTGTCACTGTAGGTTCATCAATTGAAACAAAGGTACCACTCTGGTTAGGGATGTGGACAGTGAGGGAGGCTATGTATTGAGGCAGGAGTATATGGAAAATCTCTGTACCCTCCTCTTGATTTTTCTTGTGAACCTAAAACTATTCTTAAAATCTGAAGTCTTAGATAAAATCCTGTTTGAGGTAGGTAGTAGGCAACTATGACTCTGCCACACAGAGAAATCTGGGTAAGAGATGAAAAAAGAACCACAGAGTGAAAGAGAAACAAAAGACTGGCGGCATTCAAGTTCCTACTTCCACTTGTCCCCAG
The DNA here is from genome assembly GCF_003031525.2 of Neophocaena asiaeorientalis asiaeorientalis. Taxonomy (NCBI): domain Eukaryota; kingdom Metazoa; phylum Chordata; class Mammalia; order Artiodactyla; family Phocoenidae; genus Neophocaena; species Neophocaena asiaeorientalis. The sequence goes on along the minus strand of NW_020185337.1, from coordinate 2,887,031 downwards.
CTACTTGCCTGCATTCCCAGTTTACAAGCCAAAAAGCCCTCCTCTGCTGCTTAAGCTGCTTCAAGTTGGATTTATAGAAACCGCCAAAAGCATGAGTGATATACATGTTATTCAGGCAGAGGTGGCACCACCAACAAACATTTATTGCTCCCCTGCTAACTGTAGGGCACCATGCTTGACAATGGGTCCACTCTCAAAAAATGTAAGCAATCCGGACACAAAGACAAGTAGAATCTTGCAGCGCGTCGATTACGAGGTCATCTGTGCACGTAGCAAGTGGCTGCAGAGGGAGGTATGGTAATCCAGGAGTAGGGGACCAGATCGGGAAAGAAGGTGTCCATGGCAGGAAGAGGAGAGAAACGGGAAGTGTGTTCTGGGCAGGGGACAGTGAGAGCTAGGGTTGCAAACTCATGTGCTTACCAGGGCCAGGCTTGAAATCAGGCAGGCTGCGGGGGATCACGGCAACCCAGGCTCTGTCTACAAAGAGCTTCTCTGCCCAACAGATGAATGCTGCCAGGGGACAACCCAGTGTTACCAGACCTTCCAGTTTTTTAGGAAAAGTGAGAAATCTGAATTTTATTGTGAAATTTATTACTTTTAAATGTTGGCAATAATTTCAAAAAATTAAAACACAGTGTGAGCCAAACATAACATGTCTGTTGGCTGACTCTGGGCTGTGGACCTCCAGTGAGAGACAGATGCTGTAAGCAAAGGCAAAGCGGGAGGAGAAGCACTTCTGTTTGTGAAAGGGAGACCTGGAGCAGATGGCTCGTGTAGAAGAATAGTAGGAGAGTCTGGAGAGTTCGATGGAGCCTTGGACCTGTTAACAGGTTATTCAAGAGAAATGCATGCAGATCAATATTTTAAGAAGATATATTTAGTAGCTGGTTGCAGAATGGGTCAGACATGAGAAAGAGCAGAGTACTGTTTTATTTAAAGATAGGATTTTGAGGGATTGGTACTTTTGTGTTTTTTATGGCACACCGGGGTCGAAGTTATTTTCATGTGAAATCAGAAGGTTTCAGAAGCAGGACTGATTTCTTTGTCACCTTCTGACAGAGCAATACTGAAATGACAGGTGATTGAGTGGAGAGATGGAGGGGAAGATTTACATTGTACAACACTTGGAGAAGAGTCTAACGACATTCTCACTGTGTGTTTCTATACTCTCCACAAAGTCCTTCTTTGACATCTGGCCACTGAGTCTCCTTCTGTCCCCAACCCCATCCTCCTCCATTATTATGTACATAATCCCCCTCCCAAATAGAGATGTCGTAGCCAATGGAATTGCACCACCCCGATCTCCCTACTAGAGAGAATCTGCCGTGAGTTGAGTTAGTCAACAGCCTCTAGCTGCAGTGCCCTCTGGGACCTGCCACAGGGCACGTGCTGAGGTCAGGCTCTCCACAGGCTGCTCCCAGCCAATCACTGAATATGGCATGAGTCTTAGAGCTCGTCATTTGACCAACATGGAGCCCTTCCAGTGGCCAGTTGGGGCTCCTCATTGTGCTGGCTGAGATTTTCTCAGAGATGCACTTCAGTTGTAACCTGTTGCTACCCAAGCCTCCTTCCTTCCCCATTTCGTTTCATGGAGTCAGACGTGTATCATGGTCTGAAGGTTCATCCCTGCCTACTCTTGCTTCCTCACCCCTATATCTTTCTTTTGTTCTTTCTTTTTTTTAATTGGAGTATAATTGCTTTACAACGTTGCGTTAGTTTCTGCCGCACGATGAAGTGAGTCAGCTATATGTATACCTACATCCCCTCCCTCTTGGACTTCCCTCTCCCGCCCCATCCCATCCATCTAGGTTGTCACAGAGCACAGAGCTGAGCTTCCTGTGCTTTATAGCTTGTTCCAACTAGCTATCTATTTTACACATGGTAGTGTATATATGTCATACCTAATCTCTCAATTCATCCCACCCTCCCCTTTCCCCACTGTGTCCCCCACTGTGTTCTCTACGTCTGTATCTCTATTCCTGTCCTGCATATAGGTTTATCTGTACCATCTCTTCTAGACTCCACATATATGCATTAATATATTTGTTTTTCTCTTTCCGGCTTACTTCATTCTGTATGACAGACTCTAGGTCCATCCACCCCACTACAAATGACCCAATTTCATTCCTTTTTTATGGCTTAGTAATATTCCATTGTATATGTGTACCACATCTTCTTTATCCATTCATCTGTCGTTGGACATCTAGGTTGATTCCATGTCCTGGCTATTGTAAATAGTGCTGCAATGAACATTGGGGTACATGACACTTTTTGAATTATGGTCTTATCTGGGTATATGCCCAGTAGTGGGATTGCTGGGTCATATGGTAGTTCTATTTGTAGTTTTTTAAGGAACCTCCATACTGTTTTCCATAGTGGCTGTATCAATTTACATTCCCACCAACAGTGCAAGAGGGTTCCCTTTTCTCCACACCCTCTCCAGCATTTATTGTTTGTAGATATTTTGATGATGGCCATTCTGACGGGTATGAGGTGATACCTCATTGTAGTTTTGATTTGCATTTTTCTAATTAATAGTGATGTTGAGCATCCTTTCATGTGCTCCTTGGCCATCTGTATGTCCTCCATGGAGAGATGTCTATTCAGGTTTTCTGCACATTTTTTGATTGGGTTGTTTGTTTTTTTGATATTGAGCTCAATGAGCTGTTTGTGTATTTTGGAGATTAACCCTTTGTCTGTTGCTTCGTTTGCAAATAGTTTCTCCCATTCTGAGGGTTGTCTTTTTGTCTTGTTTATGGTTTCCTTTGCTGTGCCAAAGCGTTTAAGTTTAATTAGGTCCTATTTATTTGTTTTTATTTTCATTACTCTAGGAGGTGGGTAAAAAAAAGATCTTGCTGTGGTTTATGTCAAAGAGTGTTTTTCCTGTTTTCCTCTAAGAGTTTTATAGCCCGGTCTTATATTCAGGTCTTTAATCCAGTTTGAGTTTATTTTTATGTATGGTGTTAGGGAGTGTTCTAATTTCATTCTTTTACATGTAGCTGTCCAGTTTTCCCAGCACCACTTATTGAAGAGGCTGTCTTTGCTCCACTGTATGTTCTTGCCTCCTTTGTCATAAATTAAGTGATCATATGTGTGTGGGTTTATCTCTGGGCTTTCTATCCTGTACCATTGATCTATATTTCTGTTTTTGTGCTAGTACCATACTGTCTTGATTACTGTAGTTTTGTAGTATAGTTTGAACCTGGGGAGCCTGATTCCTCCAGCTCCGTTTTTCTTTCTCAAGATTGCTTTGGCTATCCGGGGTCTTTTGTGTTCCATACAAATGGTAAAATATTTTGTTCTAATTCTGTGAATAATGCCATTGGTAATTTGATAGGAATTGCCTTGAGTCTGTAGATTGCTTTGGGTAGTATAGTCATTTTCACAATATTGATTCTTCCAATCTAAGAACATGGTATATTTATCCATCTGTTTATGCCATCTTTGATGTCTTTCATCAGAGTTTTATAGTTTTTTGAGTACAGGTCTTTTGCCTCCTTAGGTAGGTTTATTCCTAGGTATTTTAATCTTTTCACTGTGATGGTAAATGGGATTGTTTCCTTAATTTCTCTTTCTGATTTTCATTGTTAGTGTATAGGAATGCAAGAGGTTTCTGTGCATTAATTTTGTATCCTGCAAACTTACCAAATTCATTGATTAGTTCTAGTAGTTTTCTGGTGGCATCTTTAGGATTTTCTATGTATAGTATCATGTATTCTGCAAACAATGACAGTTTTACTTCTTCTTTTCCAATTTCTATTCCTTTTATTTCTTTTTCTTCTCTCATTGCTGTGTCTAGGACTTCCAAAACTATGTTGAATAAGAGTGGTGGGAGTGGAAATCCTGTCTTCTTCCTGATCTTAGTGGAAATGCTTTCAGCTTTTTACCATTGAGAATAATGTTTGCTGTGTGTTTGTCATATATGGACTTTATTATGTTGAGGTAGGTTCCCTCTATGCCCACTTTCTGGAGAGTTTTTATAATAAATGGGTATTGAAATTTGTCAAAAGGTTTTTTTGCATCTATTCAGATGATCATATGGTTCCTATTCCTTAATTTGTTAATATGGTGTAACACATTGATTGATTTGTGTATATTGAAGAATCCTTGCATTCCTGGGATAAATCCCACTTGATCATGGTGTATGATCCTTTTAATGTGCTGTTGGATTCTGTTTACTAGTATTTTGTTGAGGATTTTTGCATCTCTGTTCATCAATGCTATTGGTCTGTAATTTTCTTTTTTTGTGACATCTTTGTCTGGTTTTGGTATCAGGGTGATGGTGGTCTCATAGAATGAATTTGGGAGTGTTCCTCCCTCTGAAGTTTTTTGGAAGAGTTTGAGAAAGATAGGCGTTAGCTCTTCTCTAAAGGTTTGATAGAATTCACCCGTGAAGCCATCTGGTCCTGGACTTTTGTTTGTCGGAAGATTTTTAATTACAGTTTCAAGTTCATTACTTGTTATAGGTCTGTTTATATTTCCTAATTCTTCCTGGTTCAGTCTTAGAAAATTGTACCTTTCCAAGAATTTTTCCATTTCTTCGAGGTTGCCCATTTTATTGGCATAGAGTTGCTTGTAGTAGTCTCTTATAATCTTTTGTATTTCTGTGGTGTCAGTTGTAATGTCTCCTTTTTCATTTCTAATTTTATTGATTTGCATCCTCTCCCTTCTTTTCTTGATGAGTCTGGCTAAAGGTTTATCAATTTTGTTTACCTCCTCAAAGAACCAACTTTTAGTTTTATTGATTTTTGCTGTTGTTTTCTTCATTTCTGTTTCATTTATTTCTGCTCTGATACTTATGATTTCTTTCTTTGTACTGACTTTGGGTTTTCTTTGTTCTTCTTTCTCTAGTTGCTTTAGGTGTAAGGTTAGATTGCTTATTTGATATTTTTCTTGTTTCTTGAGGTGAAATTGAATTGTTATAAACTTCCTTCTTAGAACAGCTTTTGCTGCGTCCCATAGGTTTTGGATTGTCACGTTTTCACTGTCATTTGTTTCTATGTATTTTTTATTTCCTCTTTGATTTCTTAGTGATTTCCTAGTTATTTAGTAGCACACTGTTTAAGCTCTATTACTTGTGTTTTTTACAGTTTTTTTTTTCATGTAATTGATTTCTAATCTCATAGCATTGTGGTCAGAAAAGATGCTTGACTTGATTTCAATTTTCTTAAATTTTCCAAGGCTTGATTTGAGATCCAAGATGTGATCTATCCTGGAGAATGTTATGTGCGCACTTGAGAAGAAAGTGTATGCTGCCACTTTCCAGTGGAGTGTCCTATAACTATCAATTAAATCTATATGGTCTATTGTGTCATTTAAAGCTTGTGTTTCCTTATTTATTCTCTGTTTGGATGATCTGTCCATTGGTGTAATTGGGGTGTTAAAGTCCTCTACAACTATTGTGTTACTGTCGATTTCCCCTTTATGGTTGTTAGCATTTGCTTTATATATTGAGGCGCTCTTATGTTGGGTGTATAAATATTTATAATTGTTATATCTTCTTCTTGGATTGATCATTATGTAGTGTCCTTCCTTATCTCTTGTAACAGTCTTTATTTTAAAGTCTATTTTGTATGATATGATAATTGCTACTCCAGCTTTCTTTCTTTTTTTCTCTTTCTCTTTCTTTTTTTTTGCCATACGTGGGCCTCTCACTGCTGTGGCCTCTCCCGTTGCAGAGTACAGGCTCCGGACACGCAGGCTCAGTGGTCATGGCTCACAGGTCCAGCCACTCCGCAGCATGTGGGATCTTCCTGGACCGTGTCCCCTGCATCGGCAGGCATACTCTCAACCTCTGCACCACCAGGGAAGCCCCCAGCTTTCTTTTGATTTGGATAATGAAGATATGGTACATATATACAATGGAATATTACTCAGTCATAAAAAGGAATGAAGTTGGATCATTTGTAGAGACATGGATGGATCTAGAGACTGACATACAGAGTGAAGTAAGTCAGAAAGAGAAAAACAAATATCGTATATTAATGCATATATGTGGAACCTAGAAAAATAGGACAGATGAACCAGTTTGCAGGGCAGAAATTGAGACACAGATGTAGAGAACAAACGTATGGACACTAAGGGGGGAAAGTGGCTGGGGGATGGTGGTGGGATGAATTGTGAGATTGGGATTGACATATATACACTAATATGTATGAAATGGATAACTAATAAGAACCTGCTGTAAAAAAAATAAAATAAAATAAAATTCAAAAATTCAATAAAAGAAGTGATCATGAAACAATAAAGCTTTTGTAGCAGAAAATAAAAAGAAAAAAGAAAAGACCTTGGCTGTGGGGGGCGGGGCCTATGCGAGGGTGGGGCTTAGGCATGGCTGGGGGTTTATGCAGGGGCAGGGTCTATGTTTAGGGCCCATGAGGCTGAAAAAGGCCCTGAGGGGGTCGGGGATGCGGCTTAGACTCAGTGAAACCGGCGGGGCCCTGTACTGCCTTTGGCCTTGGAGTGTGGATGATCAGATCCAGGACCCTGACAGGCTCCCCAGGGCTTGAGAGGGTGGCGTAAACACTAGCTGTTCTTCCCCCCAAATCCTCTGATCCTGGAGGGTCCCTCTCCATTTGCCTCTACTCTTCTTCCCCCTCCTCTCTCCTACTCCCCTAACGCCCACGTAGCTTGAGGAGGCCTCAGAGGGAAGAGGACCAGGCTCAGGACCCCGACAGGCTCCCCAGGGCCCAAGTGGACAGGGAAAATGCTAGCCACATTCCCCCCTGATCCTCCAAACCCCCGAAGGTCCCTCTGGGGAGGGAACCCCTCCCCTCCAGCGGCCACCCCTCAGGGAAGCCAGTCCCATCTGGCCTCTACTTCTCCTCCCCCCTCGCTCCCCCCCACCTACTAGCAAGTTGCTGGGGGGCTCCTCCCTTTCTCTTGGGTGTCAAGGTCCCCCAATGGCATCTGGTATGTGCCCTAATTGTGGGGAGATGTGAACTCTGCAGCCTCCTACTCTGCCATCTTGACTCCACCCCACACCCCTGTATCTTTCAAAGGTGTTTCTCCCAATAAATCTTTGGAATTTCTAATTCCATCTTGGTGTCTGCTTCCCAGAGGACTGAACTGACACAGTAAGAACAAGGATTGGTACCAGAAGGCAGGTAGTGAGAGGAGTTTGGGGACTGGATTGTTCACTGTCTGGCTAGCAAGGAAGACACCCACCTCAAATGGAGTGTGGGGTATGGACTGTCTCTGGCACAAGATGGAGGCCTATTTGCAAAAACTTGTATTGGTGGTGACCTGGGAAATCAGGTCACTGAAAGTTATGAGATTATATTTGGTTATGTTTTGTTTGATTACATTTGATTATATAGATTATATTAAATTATATTTGATTGTTAACAAATGCAACCAAATATACTATATTTGGTTAGAATATTTATGTAGTGAGTTTTCATCATACGCAGGAAAGTTTTTCTAGTCTTTGAGAGTATTTTGCTTTTGAGAGTGTTTGGATGGATCAATATTTATTAGTCCATAAAAGAGAAAGAGAGTTATGAGGGAACAATGTGTACAAAGACAATGAACTTGGTAAGATTTGACTATGTTGTCCAATCCCCTGCAAAGGGATTACGAAAGACAGGTAAAAACTATGTGTAAAAGACCAGAAATATTTTTTTAATGAGGAGGGGATTTGAATAGACACTTGCCCTAAGAAGAGATATAGTGGCAAACAGGCACATAGAAAGATGCTCAATATCATGAGTAATTAGGGAAATGCAAATTAAAACCAGAAAGAAATACAACTATATACCTATTAGAAGGACCAAAATTTAAAAATTCAGATAACTCAAAGCCCTGGCAAAGATGTGTAATAACCATAACTCTCATAGATGGCTGGTAGAGATGCAAAATGGTGCAGCCATTTTGGGAAAAGTTAGGCAGTTTTTAAATACATTTAAACGTACACATTATCATATGGCCCGGCAATCTCACTCCTAGCTATTTACCCAGGAGAAATGAAAATGTAGCCTTTACAGAAAGACCCATATATGAATATTTTTAGCAGCTTTATTTGTAATCACTTCAAACTGGAACAACCCAAGGGTCCATCTGATGGGAAAAGGATGATCAAATCATGATGCATCCACATAATGGAATACTCTTTAATGATAAAAAGGAACCAACTACTGATATATGAGACAATATGAATGAATCTCAATGCGTTATAGGAAGTGAAAACAGCCAGATGCCAAAGCCCTCATGAATGGTTCTGTTTATATGATAGTTTGTAAAAGTCACAGAGACAGAAGTCAGATCAGTGGTTTCCAGGTGCTGGGGCTGGGGGGCAGAAGACTGATTACAAAAGCACGTGATGAGGGAACTTTTGGAGGATGATAATAATGGTCTATATCTCACCTGTGGTGGTGGTTACATGAGTCTATACATTTGTCAAGACTGATCAAACCATTCATCTACATTTTACTATATGTAAATTTACCTTAATAAACCTGAATTTTGCAAAGAAGCTAAGAATGAAAGCTTTGGAAAGTTTACAAAGATGCCCTTGTCTTTGGCAGTGGACAGTGGACACAGCTGAGGAGTAGAGTCAGCACTTAATAGGGTCACAAAGGTAACTGAAGGATCAGGCAAGACAGTTCTGTTATGCTAAGGTCAGGGCCCTGGGTGAGAAAGCCAGGGACCCTGAAACGTGAAATGGAAACATTTGGTGAATGCCCCCTAAGATTTTGGTTCTGCAAACTCCCTGAACCCTCAGAGCTGCAGATGTGTCCCATCCTCCATACTAAGAACCTCACCAAGCAGGAAGACACTACAGAGACCT
>NW_020185337.1:2851210-2878153 GCF_003031525.2 Neophocaena asiaeorientalis asiaeorientalis | reverse complement strand
CTCTTTCCCTCAATACAAGTGACCCCTCAGGACACCATCTCTTCTCCTGGTGCCAGGTGGATAAATAGGGTTCAGTCTCAGCGTAACCCTGCTGGGACATGCTGGGTCTGATGAGAGGAGAAAGAGATTACATCCCAAAGGGGCTGGGCGAAATACTCAGCAGAGACAGGCAGGAGCCAAGGGGAATACTCATTCGATTTGATGTTGAGGGTGTTTGATCGAAGAGGCCAGAATAGGAGACTGGATAAGCAAGAGTTCAGTGTCTTGGGAACACTATCTTGGGACATTGGATTTAACACCTTGTCAAGAACCAAGGCAAATTTGTGGCTTGTGTGGCTCTTAGAAATATGGAGAGAGTGATGACGCTACCAGAAAGTATTTACCGTGGAAGAGGCTCTGAATAAGCAACTGACTTGGTCAGTTGATGTGGCCAGAACTGACGTGGTTGGCCCCTGAATGGAGCAGCCATGGATGCAGAGATGGAAGTTACACATGCGTCCAATAGCATGAACTCCCATGATCTAGCTATTGCTGCCCCCGAACGTCCAAACTTCCAGCAACAGATACTAACGATGAGCCTGCAACAAGGACATTTTCTTGAGTCTCTTGGTGGCAAGTTGACTTGCCATCCTTCCAAGATGGGACCTGATTCATTCTCACAGTAATAGACAGCTATTCTGGTATGAGTTTGCATTTCCTGTCTACAGAGTCTCAGCCTGCTCCACTCTTTGGGAACTGATGGAATGCCCGATCCACAGGTATGGAATCCCACACGACATAACATGCAACAAGAGACCCAATTTACACTAAGCGGAGTCCATGGCTTTGGGTCTATTGGATGTACCATATACCACACCATCCAAAAGCAGCCAGTCTCAAAGAACACTGGCACAACCTTCTAGTTACTCAACTTCAGTGCCAGTGGAGATACAATACTTTGTAAGAATGGGTGTCATCCTCCAGGATTCAGAGTATGTTCGGAATCAGAGACCTCTTTATGGAGCTGTGTCCCCAACAGGAAGAATACATGCATCCAGGAACCAAGGGTTGGAAGCCGGAGTATTTTCATTTCTATCATCATTTCTTATCATCATTTCTAATGACTCATAGGGACATTTTATTTCCTTGGCTGCACCACTGTGGGCTCCACAGGGTTAGAGCTCCTGGTCCCAAAAGGGGGTGCATTCTTGCCAGGAGCACAGCAGAGTTCCATTGGACACAAGTTAAGGCTGCTTCCAGGGCACCTTGTGAACAGCAAGTGAGAAGAGAAGTTACTTTGCTGGCAGCGGGTTGTTGATTTTGATCAACAAGATGAGGTAAGAACATTTTTACACAACGGGAATGGGGGCACTCAGAGGATCTACTACCCTTGCCCAATTATACTGTAAAAGGACATGCACAGCAACCCTGAAAGGTATGACCACCCAGGCTCAGACCCTGCAGTAAGGTAGTCTTGATCACATCACCAGGTAAATCTCCTTCACCTGCAGAGGTACTAGCTGAGTGTGAAGGGAATTTAGCATGGATGATGGAGGAGGGAGAAAATGAGGACCAGTTGCATCCCCAAGACCAACTTCAGTGATGGGACTGAGTTTCTCCTCAGGAAGCAAAGCCCACAGAAGCCATAGAAGAGCTGCTCCTTGACCTCGCACGTAGACGCGGATGTCGTGGATGAACCGCAGTGGCCACGTGCCCGAACCTCCCTTGGAGAGAGCCTGTTGTAAGGAGTGTAGTTAGTGGGCAGTGTCCAGCTGCAGAAACTTCTGGATCCGCTGCAACATTCACACACACTAAAGTCAGGCTTTCGCGAACGACTGAGTGTGGCAGGGGAACTACAACCTGGCCATGTCTACCCAATGCAGAACTCCTCTCATGGGCTGTCTTGGCTCTGTGGTTCCTTGTTGGGCTGGTTGAGACTTTCTAAGAGCTTGCATCACAGTGTGAGGCTCTTGCTATCCAACCCTTCCTCCTTCTCTCTTTCCTTTCATTAGTGTCGGTACTACATCACAGTCTGAAGGTTTTCCCTGACCACACCTGCTCCCTCTCTCCTTTTAATAGCGTCATGGTAACCCTAACGGAGGGAGGAGTCTCTTCTGTTGGGCAAATGCCTGCATAGCAACTGGACTTCTAATGGGCTCAGGCATAAGAAAGATGGTACTTCCCCCAAGAAATGTCTTGCATTTCTAATTCTGTCTTGCACCTGCTTCCCAGAGGGAGGACTGACAACCACCTCTCTTTTACTAAAATTAAGAACAGAAAATTAATATTTCTCCACATTTTAACATCGAGAACGACTAAGTTATTAAAATTGAGGGAAAGATTTCATTTTTGCCAATATAATCATTTATATTTTAAGAAAGAACCAACCCATAAAGTGAGTGCACAATTCCCAGAAGATCCCCAAACAAACAAGTTTTAATCTATTCTTTTAGGTCTCTTCAAGTTTTGTTAATTTCCACAACTCCTTATCCTGAAACATACAAGTCCATTTTTCTGCTCCATAACCTGTTAAGAAAAATACCAATTTCTACTGATTGAAAAGGAAACTGCAGCTATGAAAACATAACCTGGCAGCTTTGGAGGGGCTGGCACTATTATGCGTAAATGGTTTTGAGTGTTTTAATTTCATCTCCCAGCCAGGTTTTATGCAAACAGAGAGTAAGGTCTATGCCTTATATTTCATACATCCCTCCCAGGCTCCAGGCACTCTGCCTGTGCTTAACTGGCTTTCAATAAATAGCTATATTTTTTTTCAGTCTTTTGCCCTGCCCTTTTCTTTTTCATCACCGCTCTAGGATAATGGCCATACCTCTGAGGGCCCAATCATTCTTTCTCTTGTTTTTCTTCTCCCAATATGCTTAAATATTTAAAATTATAAAAGCAAATATGCTAACTGAAAAAAGTGGTATATGTCCAAATATGCATAAAGAAATCATTCCTTAACGCCTTCTAGTCCCTTCCATCCTCACCCCCTGGATAAGCAGTGGTAACAGTTTGGTGCACATTTGTCAACATTGCTCCTCAAGCTCATACAGAAATGCAAAAACAGGGGTACTTGTGTGCAGTACGTTTTTTGTTTAAACAACAACAACAACAAAATCACATTTAAGCAACCTGAGTTTCTCATTCCTCTATCTTAGTAAGTGAGGCTCTGGCTCATTTTATTTAAAACTACATCATATTCTAAGTTATTGGTAAAACCACAATTTATTCAGTTTGTTGATCTCTGGGTTCCAATGACATTGAGCATATTTTCATAAAACCTACAGTTATCTCTCTTCCAAGAATTGCATGTTCATATTTTTTATTTCTTATGTTTAAATCTCTAAGCCATGGGAATCCTATTTTTGTGTATGGTGGGAGCTATAGTGTGAGTTTGTTTTCTTCCAGACGGATGGCCAGCTTGTAGTATCAATTCAAAAATAAATCAATCTTTTACCTCTGAATTGAAATATCAACCTTTCTATAAGTTCTCATATATAGTTGCATTTATTTGGGGATCAATTTCTAATCCACTGATAATTTTTTCTAGTCTAGTCCCCTTTTAATGTTGTTTGGATTACAATGACTTTATAATATGTGTTAAGATTTGGTAAGGAATTTCTCCCTGTAACAAGACTTTATTTTCATAATTTTCTTGCCTATTCTTGGATATTCATTTATTTTTTTATATGAACATTTTTTAAAAGATATATGATTTAAAAATTTTTTTTTCTTTTTTAACATTAATTAATTTATTTTTTGGCTGGTTGGGTCTTTGTTGCTGTGCGCGGGCTTTCTCTAGTTGCAGCGAGCAGGGGCTACTCTTCATCGCGGTGCGCGGGCTTCTCATTACGTGGTGGCTTCTCCTCTTGTGGAGCGTGGGCTGTAAGGCATGTGGGCTTCAGTAGTTGCAGTGCGTGGGCTCAGTAGTTGTGGCTTGTGGGCTGTAGAGAGCAGGCTCAGTAGTTGTGGCGCACAGGCTTAGTTGCTCTGCAGCATGTGGAATCTTCCCAGACCAGGCATCGAACCTGTGTCCCCTGTGTGGGATCCCCCCGGACCGGGGCACGAACCCATGTCCCCTGCATTGGCAGGCGGACTCCCAACCACTGCGCCACTAGGGAAGCCCGCAGGCAGATTCTTAACCATTGCTCCACCAGGAAGTCCCTCATATGAACTTTAAATTTATTTAATCCAGCTTCATAAAATAAGTCAATGTGATTCTAGTAGAAATTGCATATAGTTGTATATTGATATTTATAAGAGTTAACATGAACACTATTCTGTCTGGAGCAAGGACATGATTCTCCAGTTGTTTAGAAGTTGTTTTCTGTCTTTAAAAAATATTTTATAGTTTTTTCATATAAGTAATGTTCTTTATTATTAAAAAAAAATCCTCAGCCATTATTGTTGTTATCATCATTTTTTTTTTTTTTTGGCTGCACTGTGCTGGGGCATGTGGTATCTCAGTTCCCTGACCGGGGATCGAACCCACGCCCCCTGCAGTGGAAGTGGGGAGTCTTAACCACTGGACTGCCAGGGAAGTCCCCACATCATCATTTTTAAGAAGATATTTTAAATTTCAAGTTGCATTATTAAATATTTAAAATATGTAGAAAAGTATAGAAAATAATATTCAAGGCAACAAGTGCCCTCCTCTCATACTTATTAGATATTAACATTTTGATATATCTAAGATTTCCTTATTTAACATATAAAAAAATAAAGAATGTGGAGACACCCTTTCATCTTCATGCTTCCCAGAGATGTAATTACTATCCAAAAGTCTGTGTGCTATGCATGTAAACTTTGCTCCCTAACCCTGTATCCTTAAATAATAGGAAATGTTTTTATATGTTACAATAACAGAGATTTAAAAAAATCAGTTTCTATCCATGACTAGTTACGGCTAGTATTGAGAAAGGTCAATGATTTTTACGTGTTTTTCTTGACTTGAGATGGTCTTTCCAATTTTTTTTCATTGTAGCAGTTTTATTAGAATCTTGGGCTTTCTTCACAATCCTATCACATGCAAATAAATATAATTTATTTATAATTTTATCTTTTCTCATATAATATGCGCCAATCGTTGCATTTTCTTTTCTGTTTAATTAGGTAAATGTTCTAAATAATGTCATAATATTGTTCATATTACGTGCAGGGCACAGCTAGATGGTTCACAAAATGTGCTCTCTGGACCAACAGCATCAGTTATCTCCTGGGAATCTGTTTGAAATACGAATTCTTGGGTCTCATACCAGACCTCCTAAACCAGAAACTCTGAGGGTGGGACCCAGCAATGTGTGTTCTCACAAGCTGTCTGACACACAGAAGTCTGAGAACCAGTGGTCTGGAGAACAGTACGGAGCTCCATCAGGCTGTTATTGGCTCATCTTTTTTAATCTTTTAAGTTTTCTCTTCTTCTCACTTCTCCCACTAGTTATCACCCATTTCTCTTTTCTTTTGCGAAAAAAATTTTCAAAAGAGTTGTCAATGTCTCCAAGTCTTCTCTTCCCATTCTTTCTTCAAGCCGCACTAACTAGAGTTTCTGCCCACGTGCACTGAGACTGCTCTTGTCAGGTCTGTAATGATCTCTATGTTGCTACATCTAATGACCATCAGTCAGAGCCTTTGACAGTGCTGATCATTCCCTACTTTCTGATACACATGTACTTTCTACATTTTTCTCTAGGGCCTCATACTTTCTGGGATTTCCTCCTACTTCCTGGCTGCTCCATATCAGGTTTTTTTGTTACTTTCTCTTTTCCTTCCTCACCTTTAATGTTGGAGTGATCAAGGGTTGAGCACCTAATCCTTTTCTATCCTCCATCTCACTCACTTCTTGGGAATCACATCTGCTCATTGCTTTAAACGTCACTAAGTTTGAGTTGCCCAGTTTAACAAATATAAATACAGGATGGACAGTGAAATTTGAATTTCAGATAAACAACAAATCATTTTTAAATATAAATGTGTTCCAAATATTACATGGGGCATGCAATATTAATTATAATTTTGTTAACATTATTGGCATTAATTATTTACATAATCATAATAGTTACATTAAGGAATTAATTACATGTCCCAAGCAATATTTGGGACATACTTATACTAAAAAATTATTTGTTGTTTATCTGAATTTCAGATTTCACTAGGTGCCTATATTTTATCTGGAAATTATAATCTATGGGCCAAGGAACACCCAGATTATATCTCCAGCCCAGATCTTTCTCTAAAACTCCAGAAATCGTTAACTATCTACATTTCCACTTTGATGGCCAATGGACAGTTCAAATTCCACATGACTCATACTGTACTCCAGCTATTTCCCATCCCCAGATCTGCTCTACCTGTAGCCTTCCTCTATCCCTGCTGATGGCAATGCCTTCCTTCCAGTCAATTCAGACAAACATTGGGGCCATCACTTTCTTTTTCTCTTTCTCTTACAACCCACATCCAATCAGTCAGGAAGACTTGTTGGGTCTACCTTCAAAATGTATCCAGATTCCAACCACTTCTCACTGTCTGCACTCCACTACCATCCTGGTGCCAGCCACCATTATTTCTTGCTTCCAATAGCCTCCTGGTGGGTCTGCATCCCCTCACCCCCCTTTTTCTGCTGCAGTCTGTTCTCATTACAGAGACTAAAGGGGTTCTTTCAAAATGTAAGTCAGATGTTCCTCTTCTGTTCAACCCCCTCTAATAGCTCCCTCTCATGCAGAATAAAAGCCATGCTCTTTTTAATGGCTTTTATTTAACTGCAAGGTCTTACCCACTCAAACCCTTGTTACTGCTCTGATATCATTTCCTATTACCTTCCCCTTCATTTACACTCTTCTAGCCATACTGGCCTCCTTGGTATTCCTTTGTTCATTCTAGATGTGTTCCCACCTGAGGGTTTTCTACTGGCTGTTTCCTCTTGTCCAAGATATTCACGTGGATAACTTTCTCACCTCCTTCAAGTCTTTGCTCAAATGTCACGTTCTCAGTGAAGCCCAAACTAATCACTAGATTTAAGTTTGTGATTAACCCCTTCCACACCCACATACCTAATATCCCTCACCCTGCTTTATTTTTTTTCCATAGCACTCCTTAT
Organism: Neophocaena asiaeorientalis asiaeorientalis; assembly: GCF_003031525.2. Lineage (NCBI taxonomy): Eukaryota > Metazoa > Chordata > Mammalia > Artiodactyla > Phocoenidae > Neophocaena > Neophocaena asiaeorientalis. The sequence goes on along the minus strand of NW_020185337.1, from coordinate 2,871,078 downwards.
TTTAACACAATGTAATTTAAACATTGTGCTTATTAGTTAGTATCTGTTTCTTCTCCCTCACTCTAGCCCAGAATGATCAAGGGAAGCTCCTTTTTTATTTCTGTGAGTGGACTTGCCCAATACTCCTTACACCTACTTCTTTCTGAATATATTTTCTTAATACTAATAAGATCCTTTAATTTAGCTTGGCCCCTCTTCCCAGCAAGATAATACAATTCATTCAAAGAAATAAGGTGCTGAAGAGTTTTGATCTCAGAGGAGTACTTTGCATGTCCCAGGACCTCAAGATTAAGTGATGTCCAATACATTCGGCTCCGGCCAAACTAGTATGATATCTATAGACATTTCTTTACAGAAACTTATATAAATTAATGTATGTTCCCCTGCAGAATTTGCTTCTTATTTTAAAAGACCCTAAATGCCTAACTACAGGGTTTTCCATTAACAAAGTATTTTGACAAATTAAATACTATGAGGCTTTATAGAGTGCATGACACATGGTAGGTACTTCATAAATACGTTTAGATACTCTCACATTCTCTCTTCCTTAAAATATACTGCGTATTTAATCTAACATCTTTTTCCTAAGAGCTCTTGCCTCAGCAGAGCACAGGTGAATTTATAGCTCTTACACCATTAATTTAACTTATAAAGTAGAGTTACCAACGGCTATTACCCTCATTTTGTGGAAGGGGAAATAGAGTTCCTTGTAAGTCAAAGTGATTTGCCCTAACTTTTATGTGTCACTGTCACAGGTTTTCTTTCCATCAGTCCTTAGTACCTTAAAGCCAATATTTGGTTGCAGTTTCATGAGAGCCTTTAAGTGAAACTAGCTGTAAGAAATCAGCCTAGAGAAAATACTTTATATTTATTATACTTCCCCAGGACGCTTGAGATTCAGCATCTCAGTACTCAAGAAACAAGCAGTAAATTCTGAGGTTCATTTCATGCTGAGTGAAATGATTGAAATCAACAGTCATTAAAGGTGACGAAAGTGATAAATTCTGCTCCATATTTCAACTGTTTATCATCACTGCTGTTGCTCATCAATCAGCAAATTAAAAGATAGTGCCTGTATTGCTATTCATTCAAATCATTTATTTAACCACTCTCGTAGATTACTAATATAGCAAAAGGGAGATTTTAAAAAATTCCACTAAATTTATAAAAGAGGTAAATGTAACTCTGATTAAACATGTTAGCAGTCTCACAAATTACATTTGTGAAAGCTATGAATTCCCAAACCTGGCCACATCTGAACGATCTGATTCAGCAGATTAAAACAAAACAAAACATGAACCTAATCTCCAAACATTCAGATTCAGTAGGTTTGAACTGGTGGTTCAGGAATCAGTATTTGAAAATATATCCCCCACTGAATCAGATGTAAGCAGGTTTGGGAATCATTGAGTTAAAGAAACAGACTATTAGAATGTAGAGAGTGAGCTTGAAACTTCTCACCACCTGGCTGATTATTAATGGACCCAAGCTGGACGATCCAATTTCATTGGAAAGTCTTCATTCAGAATGTCAAACAGATAACTTAGCACGAGATTTCCTCTACAGACTGCTGACCCGTGCCATGTAAAGACAGTGTGGCGACTTTCCTAAAGATGCAGGGCAGAGGCTGTATTAGACCCATCTCTTCTGCTACCAGCATCATCTCTCAGGTGTGATCCCTACCTGTAAACTTGCAGGTGCCTAGTTCTTGCTTTTCTTTCCTATTATCATCCTCTCTTACTCTCCCAGTCCCCCACCACACTACCTTGCCTTCTCCCACTGGGGAAGTATGGACAGAGTCCAAATCTGAATCTAGAGGATGAGTGTGTAAATTAAGAGGCCTCAAGTTAACAAAGAGCTCATGCAGGCCCCGAGTACCCGATCTATTTTGATAGTCTTTTAAAATAATCACCCCACGTAAGATCATATTTTTCTTGCTGTGCTCCTCCCTAATCCTTTCCCTCTGCTTAATTTGGACCTTGAATGATTATTATCTTCTGATAGCTCTTCTCTGTCTCCTTTTATTGATCTCATCCTTTGCTCCAATTTCTTATGATTTTATAAATTTTAATTCAGTTCCTTTTGCATGTGTGATCCCTCCAGCATCACACCGTCTTTGCATTTTTGTTCACGTGGTCTCCAGCCTGTCTTCTCAGCGGATCGTTATTATTATTATGTGATGTGAATGAGACTACTTAAAAATATTGTACTACGGCAGCATCTTATTAGAAAAAAAGTCTTACCTTGACGTGAAGCCATTAACATTAACTTTTACGTTTAATTTTTTTTTTTTTTTTTTTGGCCAATCTGGCATTCATTTTGCAGTAGAGTTGCTTGGTCCACGTGTCTCTAGTTTTCCTCTGGGTGTTAGGTAAAGGCAAATGCTTTTCTAACACAGTGAAATCCTACCATGAAACACTTACTTTGGTGCTATGTTTTTTTCTTTTTACCTACAGTTCATCAAATAGATAAATCCTCCACTTTCTTCACCTGCATCAGTTAAAGTAAAAAACCAAATTCAAGGCAACGTTCAAATAATAGAAAGCCTTTGATATCAAACTACAAATTCTAGACATTTATAGGTAATATTGATGCTACAGCCTAAATTCATTCTGTGGAATCTAAGTTCAAGTTTCCCCAAAGAGCTGCTTATCATGGATCCTTACTGTACAAAAAAGAAGTGGGTTAAGATAAAGGAGCGGATTAAGATATAGATGTCCCAGAGGTTTCTGGCAATTCCAGTCAAAATATTATTTATTCACATAAAGATGATAAACCCCAGTGGTGACATTCTGCCCTTGCTTACACCTTCTAGTTACAAATTGCAGCTCTTTCTAGAATCGTTAAATTTCAGAACACTTGAGAAGCAATGTTAAGCAAGGTTATTCTCTATTTCCATATTAATAAACAGAAGAATGAGGAGTGTTTATGTATCCCAGGATTTTGAAGCCAAGAGATCTACCCCACTCTTGCCTCTAACATTTTTGCACAGTTCTTTCTGTATTGCGCTCTCCCTGATAACCTCAGGGCTTGCTTGTAAACTGGGCTTTTGACATGATGACCAGTTTTCAGGCTGAAGGCCTCATCGTTGTCACTTGCCCAGTTTTGACCTTTTAATTCCCCAGGGCTTAAAATTCATGATGGAGAATCTCCCTCCAAATGGGCTTGTCAACTATTTCTGTTAATCTCATTTTGGGGTCCAGCCTCTAGGGCATTTCATCTCAGCAGGACCCAGGGTCTGGCACCCCGCTGTGTTTACCCTGGATCCTTCTGGAAGATCCAGATGCCACCCATGCAACCACAGCTTAACTGACCTGATATGAAAAATGTGGTTATTTCAAATCAACATGTTTTGTCTGTACAATTGAACCCTGTCGGATTGCCCTTACTGACTATAAGGCCTTAAGACACCCTCTGCCACACCTAAGAATGTAAAAAAAAAGGGCATTTTATGGTATACATTTAATTTTCCTGAGTAGAAAAGGCCTAAAGTATCATTGAACTTCAAAGCCAATTTGGCTAATGTTTGCAGAGGCTGTACAATGCAGGCCTCCAAAGACGGTCTCTTGAATTCACATATTAGGGGCAGGGGAGAGGGACCTCGGAGAACATATAACTGACCTTCTCATTTAACAGAGTAAGAAGTATAAATTAGGGAGAAGCTAAGTACATTTTCTAGCGCTCGAACTAGAACCCAGATCTCCAGTGTTCTCTAAACTCTTTCTTCTATCACTCTGCCTGACCTGTGAAAATGTTTCTGCTTTTCCAAAGATTAGTAAAATGAAACCATGAGTAACAAAATACATGCATTATAAGAAAAATAATCTAGCATATGTTGGAAATTTCTGGAATGTTTTATGAATTGTGTCCTATTGTGAAACAGGACCACAGCATTTTAGAGTCGGAAAGAACACATCATCCACTCCAGCCCACGTAAGAAGGCAATGGACATGCCTTATATCTATATTAGCTTTGAGTTCACTAACCAGTTCCTTGTTCTTAAATTCTCTCCAAAGAAGTTGCTACATTTGGAGGTCTCATGAGAATGTAGCTGAAACGACCACATGGAGAACTGTTTTGAGAATTTTCAAGTTCATCCATTGCAGTTTTGCCTCCATGATTCCAAATAGTTTCATTCAACCCATGAGGCCAATAAAGCTATACTTATAAGGCATAATAGGCCAGTTCAAATCTATTTAAGAATTTTAAGGAAAGGGAATAAATATTCACATTACAGATAAAAAGATGACAATAAAGTCAACAAATAAAGTGGCTCTCCTGCAAATGGTCGAGACTGGTGTTTCAGCTTATGATGACAGATTGAGTGACAGCATTCTGATATTGTCTGTTAGGACAGCCACTAGTTCACATTGGCTGTCCCTCAGATACCTGGCCCCTGTCTTCTGTGTTCCTTGGCAATTTCATCTGGTATTTTCTCAATCAGCTATACCACCCTGGCTCTTAGACTGATCACATCTTAAAGACCTCAGTTGATAGTAAAGGTATCACTGTCTTTACCCAAGATAATTAGGTGGCAACCACTTGCAGGTAGGAGCATCCTTGGGAGGAAGCTGAGGAGGCTTGGTGGAGCCCTGAAATTGGGTAGCTTGAGAGTTATGCTAGAACAAAGCTGTCCAATAAAAATCATAAAACTCCTAGGAGAGAACATAGGCAGAACACTCTTTGACATAAATCGTAGCGATATTTTTCTGGGATCTGTCTCCTAAGACAAAAGAAACAAAAGCAGAAGTAAATAAATGGGATCTAATTAAACTTAAAACTTTTGCACAGCAAAAGAAACCATTGCCAAAATGAAAAGACAGCCTACTGAATGGGAGAAAATATTTACAAATGATATGGCAGATAAGGGGTTAATATCCAAAAATATCTAAACAGCTCATACAATGCAATATCCAACAAAACAAAACAAAACAAAAGACAGTTAAAAAATGGGCAGAATATCTGAATAGACATTTTTCCAAAGAAGATATACAGATGGCCAACAGGCACATAAAGATATTCGGTATCATTAATAATTAGAGAAATACAAATTAAAACCACAATGAGATATCACCTCACACCTGTCAGAATGGTTATGTTCAAAAAGTCTACAAATAACAAATGTTGATGAAGATGTGGAGAAAAGACAGCCCTAGTGCACCACTGGTGAGAATATAAACTGGTGTAGCCACCGTAAAAAACAGTATGGAGGTTCCTCAAAAAAACTAAAAATAGAGTTACCATATGACCAATAATCCCACTCCAGGGTATGTATCTGAAGAAAACAAAACCACTAAATTGAAAAGATACTTGGACACCGACATTCATAGCAGCTCTATTTACAATAACCAAGATATGGAAGCAACCTAAGTGTCCATGAACAGATGAATGGATAAAGAAGATGTGGTACATATAAAACAGAATATTACTCGGTCATAAAAAAGAATAAAATTCTGCCATTTGCAACACTGTGATGGACCTAGAGGGTAGTGGAATAAGTCAGACAGAGAAAGACAAATACTCTTATGTTATCATATATGTGAAATCTAAAAAATAAACAAATGAATAGAACAAAATGGGAACAGATTTACATAGAAAGAGGACAAAACTGGTGGTTACCAGTAGGGAGAGAGAATGGGGGAGGGGCAGAATAGGGGTATGGGATTAAGAGGTACAAACTACTATGTATATGATAAATAAGCAACAAAGATATATTGTACCACATAGGGAAATATAGTCATTATTTTTTAATAAATTCAAATGGAATATAATCTATAAAAATAGTGAATTACAATGTTGTACACCTGAAACTAGTATAATATTGTAAATCAACTATACTTCAATCAAAAAATAAATAAAAAAGACACATACGCAATTAAAAAATTTCTAGTAGCCACTTTATAAAAAAGCAAAAAAGAAACACATGCAAGTAGTATTAATGCTCTATTTTATTTAACTCAATATATTCACAATATTTTCCTTTCTGTGTGTGGCATAGCCACATTTTAAGGGCTCAACAGCCGTGCGTGGCTAGTGGCAACCGTATTGGAGAATGCAGTGCTAGACAGATCTTTTGGCAAATCACTTTTTTCCAATTGAGCCTAGTAAGCTCTCACGCTTTACGATGAGCTTGCCATGACGGGAAAACTATGACGTCATGACTTCCCAGTTGTATGAGTCAAGGTTCTCTAGAGAAGCAGAACCAATAGAGTGTAAGGAATTAGCTCCCTCAGTCGCGGAGGCTGGTGAGTCTGAAATCTGCAGGGCAGGCCAGCAGGCTGGAGACGCAGGGAAGTGTTGATGTTGCTGCTTAAATCTGGAGGCACAAACTTTTTTCCTCTGGTGACGTCAGTCTTTTTCTCCTATGGTCTTCAACTGATTGGATGAGACCCACCCACATTAGAGAAGCTAATCTGCTTTACTCAAAGACTACTGATTTAAATGTTAATCACATCTTTAAAATATACCTTCACAGAAATAAATATATAGACTGGTGTTTAACCAAACAACTGGGCACCATAACCTAGCCAAGCTGACACATAAAATTAACCATCACACCAACCGAAGCAAAGAAAAAGATTTGAAGCAATGATCCACGTAACTCAGGAAAAAATCTTTACCCAAGAAGCCAAGATAGAATTGAGTTTGGCTTTGGCTGTGATAACCTGGCAGAGAGAATGTCTTTTCCCAGCTTTTCTTAAGTTACTTATTATTCTCATGGATGGCCCTCATTTGAAACATTTTAACTGTTATAACAAGTGACTTAATTGTATTGTATTAGCAAGGAGGACATTTTATAAATTAAAGAGATAAAAGAAACTAGGAATGTCAATCCACTTAACAAAATTCCCTCTGGAAGAAGGGAAAGCCACAAGAATATGTTATGTGTATAACATCTAATGACACCATGGGAAAGTACAGAAGATGGTTATTGATCCTTTTTCACACTTTATTTCATACAGGACTGATAAGTGTAGAAATCACACTCTCTAATTGCTTCACTGCTTCTGCTGTCTTTCCCAAGTTAAGATTTGGATAGTTGTCATTTTTAATAACTGTTTTTTTTTTTTTTTTTGCGGTACGTGGGCCTCTCACTGTTGTGGCCTCTCCCGTTGCGGAGCACAGGCTCCGGACGCGCAGGCTCAGCGGCCATGGCTCACGGGCCCAGCCGCTCCGCGGCATGTGGGATCTTTCCAGATCAGGGCACGAACCCGTGTCCCCTGCATCGGCAGGCAGACTCTCAACCACTGCACCACCAGGGAAGCCCAGCCTGGTATTATTTTGGGTATGATCCAGAAAAGGTGGAAGGCAGGCCTTCTTTGGAACCTGAAAGGAGCAGATGTTTCCTCTGCCCACTCCTTGGATATTGGGGTAAGGACATAGAAATGAGGTTTTTAGATTTTTGCAAATCTTTTTAATCTCTGGCAGAATAGGAGACAATAGCGTTCTCAGGTATGCTTCTGCATTCAATCCGTCGTATGTACTTTAAGTTAAAATATGAAGAAAATCCAGCCTCGCTTGGATATGTAATTGGAAAAGATAAGAGAATTTTGATAGCCTTTTCAGATAATTGTAGATATTTTTTGAGACAACGCCAAAACTTGACGTGGTAGTTTCATAAAGGTTAGTTGCAGTATGGAATCTGAAACCATACCAATAAATATTTCCTGTTGTGTGGCGTTAAAACTGATTTTAAAATGGTTCTGCAACATCCATTGGTTATTTGTAAAATATGGCTTTACTACAATAGATCTTCCATATGGCTTTACTGCATTACACAGATCTTCTTGACACACCTCAGAACATTCATAGTGTCACCACCAAACTCACGTAAAAGATCCTTAAGTATTAGGAGGTTGTTAGGCTGACACTGGCAAATATAGATTTTTTTAAATTCTAATTTTCACTTGAAAGCTCAGATTTTATCACTGGCCACAAAAACTCTCAGCTGTTTCCCTCCAAGGGACAGGATCACTTCATTCATTCAAAAAAAAAAAATGTCTACCAAATACATCAATAGGAAAAACTAGTTAGTCTGAGAGTAATTTCTTAAGTAAAAATGGTGTTCTGTGAAAAAAGTGACTAGTTCAGCTGCGTCCAAACGATCACTCAAGTCCTTATCCTGGAGACATTCATGGTACTTTGGAATGCCCAGAAATGCTTTGTACGTACTGCCCATTTCTTCACATAGGATATTTTAAAATCCTGTGTTCAAAGGTCTCGATTTAATAAAATGAATAATTTTTGCTGTTTTATCAAGGACATGCTTAAGTGAAATTGGCATTTCCCCCTGCAAGTGTGGTGGTAAAGAATGCAATGACCACCGGGGCAGCCTGGAGCCACAGCCCTGATCCATGCTGGGTCACTAGTAGTTTTACCTACTATTAATGCAGAAGCTGACATGATGCAGAGGCGATGCTTTAATAGTATTATAAAAATAGTTTGAGGACCCCTAAAAGTTCTCTGGCCACACCCCCGCGGGGTTCATGGACCACAATGGGAGAACGCGGGGCTCATGAGTAATGTCTACCATTGCCAACCAAAGGAGAGGCTGTGTAAGTCTCTATCAAGCAGAAGCAGGTGAGAATAAGAGCTGTCTTCTTCATTTACACTCTTTGTTATAATTTTATCTACATAAAGAGTAGCCTGTCATGTTTTTCTGCAAGACTCTTTTCTATCTTACTCTAGGTGTAAGCCATGTAGAATTGTAAGAGCTGGAATATCGGGGTATTTGGCTCTTTGGATCCTACTGGTTATTTTGCCACTCTGACCTCTCAGACTGTGGTAGGTAGTGCCATAAAGGGTCATGGGTCAAGGGTCATGGGGCTGGAGTGTCAGGAAAGGTTAGTTGAGCTCTTGTAATAACCTATGGGTATGTTGGTTTAGGTATCAGAGAGTCCAGGAGGCGGTATTGGTGAAACCTCTCCTGAAATCTAGCCTTCATGGATTCTGACCCCTTGATTAAAGGCTTTTAACGTGCAGTGAAATAAGGGACAATTGCAAAGCCAGAGATGAGAAATTTACATGAGCTAGCTTGAAAGGGCACCGCAGACAGGATCCTGGCCCTGGATCATACTGGATGGATAATGACAAGAAGGACCTCTAGTAAAAGTTCTCTTTCCAGTAATAATCTAGTAGAATAAAGTGTCAGTTATGAGTCCACCCTCCGGTTTAGGGTGATTTCTCGTCAGTCAGTTTGAGTATTTTAATTAACAAATATTGGAGAACCTCATTTTTCTCCAGAGAAAACATGTTAAAATTGCTTTTGCAGACCAACACTGATAAATACTAGGGAAAAATTTTTTTCAATCCCAGTTTGAAAAAAAAACATTGATTAGATGACAGATAACAAAGAGTTAATCACAGTTTACAATACCCCCAGATTAAAACGTATAATAAAAATTCTAAGGAGATATATCTGGTAATCGAATACCTGTCAAGTTATAAGTTTTGTTATTTTTTTAAATAAATTTATTTATTTTATTTTTGGCTGCGTTGGGTCTTCGTCGCTGCGCACAGGCTTTCTCTAGCTGCGGCAAGTGGGGGCTACTCTTCGTTGCGGTGCTCAGGCTTCTCATTCTGGTGGCTTCTCTTGCTGTGGATCACAGGCTGTAGGCGTGTGGGCTTCTGTAGTTGTGGCACACGGGCTCAGTAGTTGTGGCTCACGGGCTCTAGAGCACAGGCTCAGTAGTGGCACACGGGCTTAGTTGCTCCGTGGCATGTGGCAATCTTCCCACACTCGAACCCGTGTCCCCTGAATTGGCAGGCGGATTCTTAACCACTGTGTCACCAGGGAAGCCCAAGTTTTGTTATTTTTATTTTAAAGAAGTTAAATAATAGAGAATTGATGTATTTAAAAGGCTGGACATACAAATTCTTCAACATACCTCTCATACAGTGCAATTAAAATGACAGTATGGCATTATGCAGTAAAATTCCTGCATATCTTGACTTGGAGATAGAATTCAAGGAATTAGAGTGTTTGGCCTGGCACAAGGTCAAGGTCATGGGCAGGCCAAGGGCTGATGAGGCTTGGAGGCCACGAGAAATATCTTCATTGCTGGTGGGGTGGGAGCCCATCCAATATGGGAAACAATTTGCAATATAAAAAATCTGAAAATGCACATCCCCTAAGACCCAGAAATTCCATTTCTAGAAACATTTCCTAGAGAAACATTCACACATGTGCACAAAGGGAAATGCAGAAAGAATAATCACTGCAGCATTATTTACAATAACATTAAAAAAACTCTAAATAGCCATTTAGAAATGGATAAAGAGTAGAATAACCAAACAATAAAATAGTAAATAGTTGAAAAAAGTAAGCCAGAACTATGTGTTGTAGATCTATCAACACGAATAAAGCTTATAAATGTAATTGTGAATATAAAAACCAAGCTACAGGGACTTCCTTGGTGGTCCAGTGGGTAAGACTCTGCGCTCCCAATGAAGGGGGCCCGGGTTCTATCCCTGGTCAGGGAACTAGATCCCACATGCCACAACTAAGAGTCTGCATGACGTAATAAAGATCCTCCGTGCCGCAACTAAGACCTGGCACAGCCAAAATAAATAAATAAAATTTAAAAAAAGCTACAGAAAGTATACATACATCATGAGACCATTAATGAAAGAAGGTAAAACAAGCAGCATAGATTTTACGATGAATACAGTCACAAAAATTAAATATCTATAAAAAATATGAAAACAAGGGAAGGAGGCACCTCAATTTCAGCCTAGTGATTGATTTTACAGAAGGAGGAAGTGGGAATCAGATGATTGACTTCAATTTTGTATATAACATGTTATTCTTAAGTTAAAAGGATTGGAGGTAAATATGGCAAAATAATCACATTTATTAAATGGGTATGTGGAAATTTGATGTATTATTTCTATTTTCATAATGAAGTAACAAATATTTAAAAGGAGAATGAGCCTGAGAGTTAGGGAGATCTAGGTCCCAATTTAGGTCCCACTACTTACTAGCTGTAGGTCCACGGGCAATTCTGTAACCTTGCTAAGCTGTTTCCTCCCATCTCCCAACTGTATTTACCTCTTGGAGATATTGTGAACTTTATTGGCGCTCATATAAAGCACCTGGTACACAGCATACAAAACAAATGGTCCCTTTTTTGGTAAAGTGCTGCCTGGTAACATTGATTCAAACTCCATGCTTCTGTATAAATTAGAAAAAGGCTCTGTAGGGGGAGAGGGATGCAGAGGGCCTGCATACTCTTCCTATTTGCCTTATCCTGGCCTTCCTTTCCTCTTAAACCCCTACCTGGTCTCTGGTGTTATACGCATATGTGCATACATGAGCACATAAGCAATAATTCACAAATGCTTTAGAGTAGACGCTAAGCTTTTGGAGGGTTTAATTTCATGTAAGCATGAAGCGTCTCGACTTATGGGATCCAAATAATTACAGCACAGTGAAACTGGAAATCATTTAAACCTTCCATGTTAAGAAAAATGATTGCTCGTTTAAGTCTCATGGTGTATGCATTCGTCTTTAGGAAGGCTTTCATAGAAATATAATGAGGACAGCTTTGTATGGTGAGCTTTCAATTACTCTTGCTATGGAGATGTCAGAGAGCTCAGGAAAATCCAGAAACTTCATCTGAATCAATAGTTTCATTTTTTTCAATTGCCATTTGAGCTGGCAGAAAAGATAATAGATTCGAGTATCTACCCCTTTCCGTTATTTTTTTTCAATCCAGAGAATTTGTTACAGAAAAATATGGACGTCAAAATATCAGCAGCAATAAAGATGAAAGAAGGAACTGAACATTTAAAATTTCTCTGCTACTTTGGCCGTCTTGTAAAATGCCTACTGAAAATCACGCTGACCAAAATGGTTGTCTTGAATTCTCCGTTGTACATTTCTAGCCTGAAGCTCAGAGCTTCCTATAATGAAGTTTGGCCCACGGAGGAGGAAGGAGTGCAGAGAACAGGCAGGAAGGAGGCTAGATCGCCAGGGCCTGCCATGTACGTTGCGCACTGCGCAACACCAGAGAGCGCCATTCGCAGGAACAACCACGTATGCATACGCTTTAAAGGCGATGTCAAAGTAAGGAATAGAAAAGGCCTCTAACGGCACGGAAGAGTCCCTCGTCTCTGAAAATGCCTCAGAATCCAACTCTGTGGATGGAGCCTCCCTTTTTTTTTTTTTTTTTTTACCTCCCTACACAAATAAGTGACAGATTTGTGGAGAATCAAAGTCCATAATGTAGATAATATATAGAACTAGTCAGTGGGATCCCTCCTAAGAACATGGGAATAAAGAGAATAAAACTAATAGGAACCAACACATAATAAGTTTATCCATCTGGAAAAGTTACCCAGTTACCCAAAGTTGACTGCTGATAAACAGTCAAATCTAATTTAAAAAGTAGACAAGGGACTTCCCTGGTGGCCTAGTGGTTAGGATTCTGGGCTTTCACTGCGGTGGCCCGGGTTCAATCCCTGGTTGGGGAAAGTCCCACAAGCTGTGCTATGCGGCCAAGAAAATAAATAAAATAAAAATAAAAATAAAGAGTAGACCAAACCACCTCTGACGTATGTTAGGTAGTTTCCTGTATTAACAAAGACAAGAAAAGGCAACAGTAATCAGTATTGGGATAAAAATATGAAGAGACTCATCTTTAATGAAGTTCCATTATTTAATGATGAATCTCATCTTCCCATTGATAGACACATGTGAGGAGTCCAGTTATACAATTTTTGCAGCTCTGAGAATAAACTTACTAAAAGTGTAGAGAAAAAAAAAGTACTGGAGAGTTTTGAAGAGAATCTTGAGTTTCATCGCTTTGGTTGGAAGTGTAAAGTGGGTGACCCCCGCCAAAGGTCCTTCTATTTATGTATGAAGTTGAAGGTTAATTCATGAGTTCTTTTTAGCTTTAAGGTTCTGTGATTCTGTTAGCAATGATGGATGATACACAGGGAAGAGGAACAGAAAGAAATCAACCCTTTCCACAGATTGCAGATGTTCTTCTTTATCACTGCTTTTGTGTGTGATTAAATTCTTTAATTTTGGTTAAACAATATGTTATTCCAAATGCTCTGCTCCAAATCTGAATAGAGTGCCTTTGATGTAAGCAATGCATTGCTGTTGTTTAAAACTGTGATTTGGAGATCAAGTTCTTTACCTAATATGGTCAAGGTCTATTTTGAACTCTTTCCTTTGAAAGTAGCAACAAAAGATTAAGGACAAGTTTACACTCCAAATTGAAAGTAGAAATATCTTTTTGACCAACATTTAATTTCTTGCTCTTTCAGATTCCAATTTGGTGAGATTTTGGAGGTCGAGTATTAAGATTATATTACTGCCTTGTGCTGAAAAATAATTCTAGTCTGTATAACGGCATGGTAAGCATTCAGAGAGGTCCAATGCTTGTTTTCATGGTACATGGATGGTTACTGGCTTGTGAACCATTAGTAGGTCAAGTTCATTGTCAGTAACCATCATATTATCCTACCCTCTCCTGCTGACCACAGAGCAAATGAACCAGAAGATAAGGTTCTTTCCTGGCTCATTAAATTTTTCCATTTTGGCAAATTTATATCTTTCCTGATGTAGCAAAGCAGCAGTAAGCATTGTAATTTCAAGAGTTGAAGCAGAGGTGTTACAAAAAGAAGCCAGATGTCTGCCAATACAGTGGTGGTGTTATGGTGAGGTAACCACTGTCCTAAGTCTGTACTCAGACTTTGAAGTCTAGAATTGGTTGTTTGCACAACCAGATTTGATTGGGCAAAAGCAAATAATCAAACTCACAAAGAATTGATGTAAAAACAAACATTCCAACTTCTTAATTACAGTGGTAAATATTTACCATATCATGAACAGATGATTTATGCTCCATATTCAGGGACCATTTTTAAAAGAATCTTGGTTTCTGGGAAGTTGAGTGAATTTCACAAAGACGCTTGCTGTAAAAGCTAGGGTCCAATAAAGAGAAAGGAAAATCCACACAGTAATTCAAACAAGGAATGTATAATATACAGCATTATTAACTCTAACAGAGAATTGGACCTATAAGGAATTAGCTAATAAGAAATATTAATAACTCTAAGGCATACAGGAAAAGCAGAGACAAGGAATAGTCATTAGTCTTAAGACTAAGAAGAAGAAACAGACCTTGTTGGAGAGGGTGTAGCCACAGCTCACAGGATGGCTGACAGGCACTGAGATGCCTTGCCAGTAGAACTTGCTGGAAACCCAGCCTCCAGGGTATCAAGGAAGCCATCCACAGAGAGACACCACACCTTGGAATTTACTGTGAAGCTGCGTGGGGAGGTGCTGTTAGCCCCCAGCTGCTGTTGGCTGCTGTATGCTGCAGGGGTCTGGCAGTCCAGAGGCCACACACAGCAAAAGAATCTGGGGAAGAGAGCAGACCAGAACAGGAGAGAAACCCTTCCTCCTCTGGTATCCTTCCTTACCCTCTCCGGGCATAATATCCTGCCAGATGGAAAAGGGAAATATTTACAGGGCCTTTCTCAATTCTCAAAGAGTAGGTAAGAGAGGGCGGATTTGGAGCTGAGAAGCCATACGTTGACCACTGGCACACTTGCCAAGTCAGAGCTAATTTCATGCCAAAGTCAGCATGAAATTAGTTCATAGAAAGGGAGACAATTTTGAAAAATACGTCCTTCATGCCAAGGAAAATCCAGTAAGCTCTCCCTGTCCTAAAATAGAGCATACTTCTCTGTTCAAGAAAAATGCCTATGGGTTCCAGACTCGTCACTCCTGGGTGGCTCTGGGTTAGCACAATCCAATACTTGCCCTGTTTTCTAAGTTCTCTGATGACCATTTTCCTGTTTGGGCAGGGTATAGTAAAACCAACCTTGTTTTAGTTTTCTTAGATTTTTATCATTGTATGGCCTATCTCCCTCTAATTATAATCCCATTACTTTGACTAATATTGGGTGTTTCACACATCTTCAGCCATAATGACAGTCTTTGGGTAATAGTTACAGATGGCTACCTTTCCAGGCCAGAGTTCCAGACCCTTAAGTTCGAAGATGACCCTAATTCCAAGTTATAGAATATCTCTCACTATAGTCTCCTTTATGCCTATAGAAGGAGCTCTGATGCTCTCCAACCTGACCTGAGAGAGGTAAAATCATTTATCTTTTTAGGCCAGTAATGTTTGATTTCATGAAATACTAAAGAACTTAGTAGCTTTCTTAACAACCTTTCTTATTCCCTGGAAATAAGCTTTGTAAAAGGGGAATTAATAAAATAAAAGGAACATGTACTCAGAAAGATAAGTATTTACTAGCTGTGTATCTTTAGTCTCTCTTTGTGCCTAGTTTTTTCACAAAGCAAAAGGTGGATACTAATAGCAACCATTTCATTGGGTTATCATAAAAGTCAATTGAGGTAATACAGGTTAAAGCACTTATGCCAGTGCCCGGTACAGAGTGAACATTTGTAAGTGATACATGTGACCTGAAATGAAAACTAAGAAATGATGAGAGAAATTATGCCCATGTTGAAAGAATAAGATCAGTAAGAATAAAGCATTATAATAAGTTTTTTTAAAGAAAAAGAAGGTATTGGACTCATTGGTACTAGACTAAATCTACTTCCATCGACTGAAGTCAAATATGCTCTATTTATTTGAACACGTGAACATATGAAAATTTAGAAGATCTGTCCAGTTAGGGCCGAAAAACCTTGAGGGCAACGCTGTCTCCAAGGGGTTCATGAATTGCAATGCTTGGTGCAACATTCAGTGTCACTAGATGGCGCTGTAGAGCAATTAAGCTTTGGGCTTGTTCAATGTGATTTTGAACATTATTTTAAAATTAAGATTATTTGTATACAAACATTCTGCCCAGGCACAGATAGTTATGTGAACTGAAAGTAACGTGGGTATGTTCACCAGGTTTTTTACTCTTAAATAGCTCATGTGGCAAGGGTAAATGACCTTGAGAACCAGTGGGCTAGCAGGAAGAGTAGACTTTAGGAAGATAATCGAACACGAATCAATGTCAGACTCAGTGCTAGCTGGGATCATTAAATGGTGATGGAGAAACTATGATTCAAGGTCAAATTGTCAAAACAGAAACAGACTCACAGACTTAGAGAATGAGCTTATGGTTACCAGGGGAAAGGGTGGCAGTGGGAGGGATAGGTTAGGAGTTTGGGATTGACATATACACACTGCTATATTTAAACTAGATAACCAACAAGGACCTACTGTATATCACAGGAAATGGCTCAATATTCTGTAATAACCTAAATTGGAAAAGAATTTGAAAAAGAATAGATAATGTATATGTATGGCTGAATCACTTTGCTGTACACTGAAACTAATACAATATTGTTAATCAACTAGACTCCAATATAAAGTAAAAATAAATAAATAAAGCCTGTAACAGTAAATAAACAAGTTCTCATCACAAGAAAGAAAAAAATATTTGTAATTATGTGAGGTGATGGACATTAACTAAATTTATTATGGTAATTATCTTTTAATATATATAAATATCAAATAGTTATGGTGCAAACTTTAAAGTAATACCATGTTATATGTCAATTATATCTCAGTAAAGCTGGGGAAAATGAACTGCCTTAGCATAAATTTAAAAATTGGAAAACTAAAAAAAAAAAAAGAAAAGTCAAATTGTCAAATTGAAGCTGGCATCACCAAAATGGAAATGTGACCTAAACAAACACATCAAAAAGAGAGCATCAGAAGAGTATGATTTGATATCATTATTTATATGTTAGTTTCCAACAGTATTACCTAATGCTTCACTATCTAGTTCCCGTAAACAATGCTAAAATGAAATTATATTTTTTCTAGTCTTACCTTGGATTAGTAGCTTCACTTTGAAAAGGGCATGTTTTGGGACTTCCCTGGTGGTGCAGTGGTTGGGACTCCTTGCTCCCAATGCAGGGGGCTGGGCTCGATCCCTGGTCAGGGAACTAGATCCCACATGCATGCCGCAACTGAGTTTGCATGCCACAACTAAGGAGCCCACGTGCCGCAGTTAAGGGGCCTGCCTGCCGCAACTAAGACTCAGTGCAACCAAATAAATAAATATTTAAAAAAAGAGAAAATGGCATGCTTTAAGGGGCGTAAGCAATGATATCAAAAACTGTGTTTAGGATAGACTAGGGTATTTTTAAGGAGGTAGTGAGTGAGAGAGTGAGGCAGAAAGTCAAGCAAGATAGGAGCGGGTTTTATAGACAGATGTTATAGAGGCTATAAAGAAAGAAGGTGCTGGCCACATGTCAACGTTTGACTCACACTCCAGAGCACTAAAACTAGTCTATTCAGCTCATTGCCTTCAATCTCCTCAGTCAGTACAACCTTGCCAATTGTTAAACCAGCCAGCAGAGAGCAAGAATGACTGGATGCAATGCTGCAATCCATTTATTGTACAACACAGAGCTACAGCTAGATTCTGACTACGCCGTACCATCAAAAAGGAGCAGATTGCACTTAACCTGTAGATGAATGGCTTTTGATGGGGACTTAGATGGAGATAAGGAAAGTCAGCTGCTACGGCTCAAAGTTTAAAAATGGTGGGAAAAGGAAACGATCTAATAATCTTGGAATAAAGAAGAAATGGAGATAAGAGATTCACAAGGTCAAGAAATGAAGAGGAAATAGAAAGGAACTTAGAAGGAAATTATTCCCTGGCTTCAGGAAATTAACTGCTGATTCTTCCCTTGGTAAATTGGAGCCTTAAATAGTCAGCAATGTCTGTGGTGTGTTGAGAGGAACATCTGTCTGGCTGTGTTGTAACTCAGGACACTTGCTGACGCTAAATGGTGTAACATTTCAGTAATCTGGACTTTAGAACTCCAAATTTTAGTGGTTTTAGTGTTGTAATGTTTTCGGTCTCCACAAAGTTCAGCACAATTGAGTATTGATACTTCATTATCTTTGGGTTATTAGACTTCGGGTTATAGAATTCCTACTTTAGATATCTTCTTAAAATTAACCAAGGGCAAACGTGTATAATTCTTAGGTATTGCCCTGGCACTCAAGGTTCAGGTGATAATTCAGTCAGAAAAAAATGTCAGTTACTGAGTATAATGATACAGAGAAAATGTTATTTCTGTTGCAGCTGCTATGACAATGCCATCTCTAAGGAGGTTTTGCTGAGCAGGGACTGGGCCATTCATTCTAGGGACTCTGGGCTGTGGGAGGTGAGGTGGGAGTGTGTCTTTGAGGAGGGGGCTAAGGCAGAGGGAGAGATGCTGGTGAGATGGTAGGAAGTGAAGCAATCCACATCATAATCTCTCCGGTGGACCATCAAATCTACCACGTTACTCATCGCATGACAAGCTTGGTGTGAGCAGATCCAGGGTTTTTAGGGAAAATCCTGAAAGGGTTGGGCCTTGTGTCTGGCTGGCATGTTTGAACTTAGGGTTAAAGATGAAACAGGAGCCATGAGAAAGTATGATGTTGAGAATCATAACATTGTTTTACTGTCGTCATTTACTTAGAGCTGATAATACGTCATCTAGCTAGAGCATGGCAGACCTGCCACACCACTTTTACTCTAATAGAGGGGAAAAGTAAGCTCTTACACAGTAAAATTAATGATCATGCAAGTTCCTTCTTTTTCAAGGGTGACTAGTACTCCATTGTATGTATATATCACTTTTTCTTCATCCGTTCATCTGCTGATGGACATTTGAGTTGTTTCTATTTGACAGTTGTGAATAAGGCTGCAGTAAACTTGGAGGAGCAGATATCTCTTTCAGAACAAAATGCAACAACATGGATGAACCTTAAGGACACAGGAAGACAAATACTACATGATTCCAATACATGAGGTATCTAACAGAGTTAAATTCATAGAATCAAAGAGTAGAATGGAGGTTGCCAGGGCAGGGGGGAAATGAGGCAGTACTAGTCAATGGGAAGTTACGAATCAATGGACATAAAGTTTCAATTAAGTGAGATAAATAAGTTCTAGAGATCTGCTGGACAATACTGTACACTTAAAAATCATTAAGAAGGTAGCTCTCATTTTAAGTGTTCTGAGCACAATAAAATAGTTGAAAAGCCATGAAGGAACATGGAGACTGGTGAGGCATTCCCTCTACCACACTGTCTCCTCTTTATTGCAACCCTAATGTTAGACAGGACCTCCCTGTGGCCTGAAAGGTTAGGTAAACTGAATAAAGGAGAAATTATCCCCTCAGTTTCCTTATCTGTGAAATGGGGACTGCATGGAACCTTTCCCATAAGATGTGATGATAGTGACTATAAAGCCCTTAGACTATTGCCTGTCATACGGTTGAATATGGAATATATGTTAGTTCTTATTATCCTTAAAAAGTGAATTGGAGAGCTGTTATTCAAAGGCCATAAGGTTTTAGTTATGCTGGATGAACAGGTTCTAGAGGTGGGCCGTATAGCATAGTGCCTGTAGTTAACAATACAATATTGTACACTTCAACATTTAAGAGGGTAGATCTCATGCTAAGTGTTCTTACCACACACACACACCACACACACACAAGGAAGGAACACAACGAAACCCTGGGAGGCGTTGGATATGTCTGTTACCTTGACAGTGGTGATGGTATCATGGGTGTTTGCATACGTCTAAACTCATCAAATTGTACACATTAAACATGTGACGTTCTTTGTATGTGAATTATACCTCAATAAAGCTGTTATATATGAAAAAAGACCTAGTTCAATACTCTGTGTAGTAGTAACAGATGAAGGAAACATTATCCTCAATGTTTAAACTTTCTTCACCTTGTGCTTTATCACCACGCTGTCTGAACCCCCAGCAAAAGTGCCAACTCTGGAGAAAACCTTGGTGCTCTACTGTGGGAAAAGACCCAGAGTTCTTTTTTTTTTTTTTTTTTTTTTAATTTTTTTTGTTTT